>NW_009940005.1:0-16767 GCF_000696875.1 Nestor notabilis
ACTGCTGTAGCTGAACCCAGGACAGCTTGTCCTTGGGAAACCTTGAAGAAGACAAATGCTGAGCCAGGTTGAGTGTCTTCCAGCAGCCACAGAAAGGGAGTTTGCAGGGGTATGTGGAACCTGTGGCTGAACACAGCAGTGACAAAAAGCAGATCATGCTGAAACGCAATGCTGAATACATGTAGTCTTGCTGCAGAGAAGTTTGTTCTCCCTGAGGCATTAGTTCTTGCAACAGAAGAACTGAAGTCCAGGAGGTTTCCTGTCTGCTGGCTGCTCCCAGGGCCTGGGGGCATCCTGGTCATACTCTATGCTCTGTGGCAGAGGCAGGGCTGCAGGACACTGCCAGCATCCCTGACTCTGCTGACAGCCAGGAGAGATGCAGGGAAAAGGAGCTAGTTACCTTCAACAGCCAGACTGCAGCTGATTGTCAAAGGCAGCCTAATTTAATTAGAGCTGAACTGGATCATTATTTAATGAGAACTGTGACTAATTAATTTTTGGAGTACGAAAGAGGCTTTGTTCCTTTTGAATAGGTAATTAAGTGAGGCGTACACAGACACCCTGTTCTCTACTGCATTTGCAAAGTCTTTGTTCTCTCTTATCTCCACCTTATTTGTATAAGCACTTTTGAATTAGGAATTAATTGGTTTCTTACTAATGATGTCGGGTATAATTATATTGCTTTAGAACAGCAGACTTTGTCAAAGTAGCAGGGCTTTGTCTACCAGAGGACACTCACCAGGCCAGAATCTCTGTTTTGTACCTGCGACCACATTACACAAGCCAAGATGCCCAGGAATGATGAGTTCTCTTTGAACTTCTCCGAGCTAAAGCTGCTTGTGCTCAGGAACAAAGTGTCCAAGTGCCACTGCAGAGTGGCAGGTGACAGCATTTCACTATACCAGCTCCAGTAAGTTTTCCAGTGTAGACAAGTTAGCTTTCATGTGGCTTATCCTCATTTTGTTCTGCCAAAGCAGTACAGTTTCATGGCAATATTTAGCTGCCTGTATCTGGTAAGAGGAGATTCTGTCTGTTCTTGCTGTGCTTGTGTAGTACAATAAGAGCAGACAAGTCCTATGCGCACCACTGTGCTGCACTGGATTGGAACAGCTTGTCTGTTTTGTTCCTCATTCCCACAAAAGCTTCAGCAGTGCCAACATTTGCAAACACAAGTCAGCATCTCATTAGTTGAAGTGACATTCATTTGCAAGCCATGGATTAGTATTTTGAGTTCCGAGGTTTCTGCAGTAGTCTTGTGTGACTTGTTCCTCACTGGCACCAGCAATTAATCCACATTGTTCAATATCTAGCAGGTAATTTCCATTAGAAAGAAAACATGGAGTTTGAGCCCAGCATTTCCTAGGATGTTCTTCATGAATCTTTTTCCTTTGTGAAGTTCAATACAGAGAGCTCCATGGTTCTTGGCATCTGAGTTATCACACAGCTGAGAGGAAATTTCTTCATGATCTTTCTCAGGATGTTCCAAGTTTTGCATATTTTGTGGGTTCTCTTTACTCCCTCACTGCACATTTATGTACATTGAGTATACCTGTGGGTGTTTCCATAATAAGTCTGTAAGGAAACCATATGACTTTTACAAGACTGTTCATCCATGTGCATGTGTTTTCTGTGGTGAAGCCTGTTGCAAAAGCTCATTCTTTGGAGGTCATGGGTTGATACAAGGTCATGGTTGTATGACCAGTTTAAGTCATTGATACAGCGCATGTACTAAAACTTTCAACAGAACAGCACTTGCCCTACCTCACTGCTATTATTAATACGAAAAAATAAAAATTGTGACTTCTTATGTGACCCAACCTTATTGGAAAGAAAAGGAATAGTTTATGCTGACAATAGGTAGAAGCTAGGGCAATGTTAGTGTGTCCCTGTCAGGATACTTCTCTGCCACACCTCTAGATTGATTTTTTTTTTCTTTCTTTTCTTTCTCTTTTCTTTTCTCTCTTTTCTTTCTTTTCTTCTCTCTCTTCTCTCCTCTCTCTTCTCTCTCTGCTCTCTCTTTCTCCTATTCATATATTTGGTTGTCCATTTTCACATTCCAATGTTTTTCCAGGAAGTTAGCAAAAACTTTTCAGAGGACTATTGCAGAGTAGTGCATGTTTCAGACCTGTTGCACATATGTGTAATGCACTGTTGATCCATTTCTGCCAGCCCCACTTTCTACACTTGCATAGTGAACTTTGGAGGAGACCTGTGCTGAAACACATCTTCAGAGAGTTCCTACAGCCTTAACTCTGGGACTCCAGCCTATCCCCTCTGCTGGGGTCTGTCTGTGCTGGGTGCAATTTCTGTTATAATCACACCTTCCTATTTTTCACTGCTTCAGGGCTGCTTTCCTTTTCCCTGACAGAGTCATTAATATTTTTCGTACCCTTGCACATCTATTTCTACATGTCTCAGTGTCCAATCCCTTTTGATTTTCTTCAGAAACTCATAGCAAGAGGCATTCTGGTGTTCTTACCTCTAGGGCTCTCTCTAACCGCAGGCAGTTGCCTGTATTAGCTGGCTGCCAAAATGGCAAGGCAGTCCTGGCAAGATTTGTTCTCTGTTTCATTGTGGCTGGAGTTCTGTAAAGCCATGGTGGTGGCCACACCAGCTGTGTACCTGCTAGGAGGAAACCTTGCTCCATATGGCTCTTGCTGGGCAAGGGATCTTTTCAGAAAGGGGCTGTTGCTCCCTTTGATCAATTCCATGTGGCAACGGAAGCAGCAACTGCAGGGCTCTTTGCCCTTTCTCTTAAACTTCCCAGCTCTCTGTCCCAGTTCTGCCCCTCTTCTTGCTCATGCGCCTGCACCACTGGGAATTCTTGCTGCCTCTGGCACGGAGAGGTGTTTTGTGCTCACCTTGATGTGGCAGTGGGGATCAGGTGAGGTGAGGGTGCTGAGGGCTGGAGCAAGAGAGTCTGTGAGCAGGTGCGCTGTGGTTAGGACAGATGACTCTATCTAGTTACTCATCGCAGAGCAGGTCTTCACTTATTCCTCCCTCTCCTTTTCTGGAAAGTTACTGTAACTTACATATGTGTGATGTTTTCTGCCCCTACAGGCAGGATGACTTATTTATTACTACCCAGTCACCTGCAGATCACTTGCTTTAGGTCAGCTGGATCATCTAGCACAGTCTGAATCTCCTGGATCCCTTCTCCAGACTGGTTTGAACAGTTCTTGTCCATTGTAAAATGCAAGAGGTTCTCCTACAGTTTACAGATGGTCTGAGTTGAGATGATGCTGGATGCATCATGAGGTATGAGGCACACCCTAAGCACAGACCCTTGAAGGCTCAGACCTTGGTGGATGGAGAGGATGGCAAGGCAGTGCTTGCAGACAGATGTGAGCCCCTGTCAGTTCTGAACAAAAGCCAGTGCTTGTCTGAGCTGTGTGGCCATGGCTGCATTGGTGCTGGGTATATAGGCCTGGGCTTTCAGCCAGGCTTGAATAACTGCATGGCTTTTGGTCCTGAGCTGAATCTTATCTGGTTAGGGCAGAGCTTGCTATGTGTCTGCTCAAAAGAGCAGGGCATAACGTCTCAACATACTTACCCACAGACATGCCACATGTGTCTACAGAAACATAGTCAAGCCCATCCAGATTCCTCACCATTAATCTTCATCTTCATCTACCAGCACATGTCTTGAGGTCAACAGTGTTGAGACCAGCCAAAATCAATAAAATTCTACACTGTTAGTGTATCCAGTGCTCTGCAGCTGTCCTTGCTATGCAGGGAGCATAACTTAAACTCCCAGCATGACATCTTGAATTTATTGCTTGGTGATGTTCAGTGAATAGAGTGGTAGGTGGGGAAACCCCTGACTTTTGATTCAGAATTTGTACTATATCTGTGAGTAAAAACACACATCTGATGTGGTGACTCAAAGCAAACAGCTCCAGTAGTCTTTCATTGTGCTGCTTTCCTCCTTTGTCTGAGCTTACAGTATTGATCTGGTTGATTCTGCATGAATACAGAAACTGACTGGGTGGCAAAAACGGAAATCAGAAACAGAAATCATTGAATAAAATTGATCATTGGTGGAAAGAAAAGTAAGCAGTAAGCAGGTTTTTATCCTTTTATATAAAAGGGAGGAATTTTTCAAATGAAAAGATTGTTTCCCTTTTAACTTAGCTCTTGAAGAATGACACAGTGAATTAATCTCCTTAAGCAGATCCCCTAATCTATCTTTCTTGCAGGCATTTGCTCACAGTATCTATGTCAACCTCTTAGCACATGGAAAGTTGTTCGCAGTGCTAACTCCTATGCTAAAAGGGATTTCTGCTTACCTGTTCCTCAGGCTCTTTGTTTGCTGAGCACTCTCCAGGGCATAAAAAGTAGGAAAATACCAAAAGGGGAAAGATATAGCTGTAGCCTGTTAATTAAACTGAACAAATAATATTCCAGTGGCAAAAGCCTTACTTAAGTCAGTGAGAATTCTGTTGTGACTTGAATAAGGACAGTTTCAGCCAGATCTGGATTCCATGTATCCTGTTAATATTGCTTTTGTGTCATTTGAACCTATGCTTATATTTGGGGTTTGAACTTCAGGTTGCACTCTCATCCATGGGCTGCCCTTGTGGGAGTTGTCTCTGATCACTTCTCAGATGGTTAATGAATGCAACATCAAAGTCTAAACCAAATAGGCAACTGTGGCAGAAAGGAAAGCCACCAGTTTCCAGGACCCTTGCAGAGATAAGTAAGACTGTGGTTTGCCTGAGGACAAATGGAACTCTGTATATAGCTCTGGAAAGCTTTAGGAAGTTTTTGGAAAATTCTAGACTTTGGTCTGCTTCTTCCTTGAGGTGATAACAGATGATTCTAGTCTGCTGTTGCTTTCTGTATGGGTTAAAGTTGAACTACAATGACAGAACAGGACTTTCTGGCTTTAATTCTGGGACTAACTTCAAGGAAATCATGGAGAGTCACTTCTTCCCATGCATGGTGTCTCCTGCAGAGTTATTCTCAGTGTGCATGTTATCATCTTGTGTGATATATAATCACCCAGAGGCTAGGACATGCAAGCACATGGTTATGAGTACCCACAGAAACACTGTGATCCCTTGCCCTGATGCCAGAGATAAATGCTTTGACTGTGGACTCTATATTCTCAGAACCAAACCACTCAGCAAACCTGCCTCGTGATTCCACTCAACCCTGTCATAATGATTTTAGAAGAAAACCACAAGAAACGTGGTGGTTTTGGGTCCTTGTCAAAGCACAGCTAGAAGAGCGTTCGTTGATTACTTTTTAAAATTAATTTTAACATTCAGAGTGAAAGTCTGGGCATATACCTAAATGGACTGAAATGTACAGAGGGTCTTACATATGATTGTGGTAATAAACCACTTTATTTCATCTGCAAACTTACAGTAGATGCAGGAGATAGTTTAAAATATAACCATGTGAAATCCCACCATGGAGACAGTATGTGTTTCTGAGTTACCCTATCTTTTCCTAGCTTTCTTTTTTCTCTATAAAGCTCTATTTTTTCCTGGTACACTAACAAACATAAACATCCAAACTTCAGCTCTGTAAATTCAACATTTTCTTCTCCAGCCACTTTCTTCATGCTTTCCCCAGAGACACAATCAAAAACTAGCCCCTGGCATGTACCTGAAAAACAGGTACCTTCCTCTCTGCTCCTGGGTACAAATGCAGTTGCAGACATCCACTGTGAAACAAAATCTTTTTGTGATGACTAACTGCTCTAGAGCTCACTGGGCGTCTGACTGTTCTTGGTCAAGGGATTGCCTAGGTCAGTGGAGGTGTCTGTAATTACTAAACACTGGGCAGTTGTCCGTGTGGTTTGTGTAGGCACAAGCACACCCTATAGCCATTAAGTGCGATTGAAGCTTTGAACTGGGCAGTGCTGTAGATGGGGGAGGGAGGTGGTGGTGACAGCACCATCAGGCAGCTGTAGCTGTGTCTCATAAGTGGGCAGAGCTGTTGAGAAGGTGACTGAGGGGCTCCAGAGCCTGCAGCAAGTTTCTCCTCTCAGGCTATCCACCAGCCTATGGTCAAGGGCAGCCAGCTCCAGCTCTGTGGGGGGAGCTGGTAACAATGCTCATGCTAAGCCAGCTGTGCTGCATGGTAGCTCTGGCTGGTTCAAGAGCTATCACACCCTCATCCGACACTTCTCCCTGCCTGGCCATCATGCTGAGATGATTGCTGCAGCAGACATGAAGGTGACAGGATGGGGGCTTTGTCTTCAGCTGCTGCTGTTCACCATATGATGTCTAAAGAGTCACACCTTTCTTCATGTGGTAGAGACATTGGACCATGAAGTGATACAGCTGAGGCATACACAGGAACTCATCCTAGTAGGATGCATGTGGTGTGGTAAAACCCTCAGCAAGAGAAGCCAGGTGGACAGCTAGGGGTAGAAGTATCTCTAGCCTCCACAGCAAAGAAAGCTCAAGCTTTATTTGCCAGAGTCCTTTCCAAATGTTGTAACTGCTGATGCTTCAGCATACGAGCCTTTAGCAGGTAATCTGAATTGCTCATCCCTCTCATTGCCAGTACCAGCAACATCTCGGTTAGAGGCCACCAGCAAGGCAACACTAGTGTGGCACTTTGTGCCCTGGCAGAGGAAAGTTAGGAGTCCTTGCAAGAGGTGCAAAAGCTGATGTAGCAAAGGCCTCCTGGGATTAATAACAACAGCAGCCTGCTTTCCTGTGCAGAGTATTCTTTCCTCTTCCCCAACGCTTTAAGCAAGAGTGCAAAGGGTCCTAATGAAGCTAACCCTGCACGCCACAAACTGAGCTCTCTTAGATCTCTTTAACGGTTGGAATTGTGAAATATTGTTGCATCTATAATTAGGGAGTAGAACAGATGGCTAGAGCTTAGTTATAATTAAAGTCTAATGCACAGTAAAATAACCCAATGCAGCCAGTGATTCAGCGGCAACCAAAGAATTTTAATTCTTTCATGCTGGGCTTAAGCTTCAATTGCAGGAATTGGGACTTCAGGGAAAGTCTATTGCATCACTTATTACATAGGGACATGGCTTTATATTAAAGGATTGTGTGGAAATTTTTGATTGCTATGTATTAAGTTATATTGTGTGGTCTTGCTTACCTTAGTAACTTGAAGTCATGTGTGAAAAAGGCATGTGAATGGTTTTAACAACACAGAATCTGCATGTTGTAATCTGTTTTAGAAGAGAATTCCTTCAAGCCTGTCTGCCTAGTAATTGGTTGCTGGTGTTTTAAGGTAAGATATTTGGAAAGAGGCATGAATAGGTGCTCTTAAACAGGAGCACATTTTATTTATAAAGCTGTTTTAAATTATGTTATCAGTAATATCATTTAATGCATATTTAACACCACTTTCAAGTATGGATCTTTAAAGACCTCATGACATTAGGGCTGGAAGCCATTGAATAAGCTTTTCATTTCCTGGGAGCCAGGAGACAGCACTACAAGTTAGCATCAGGCAAAGATGCTAACACAGAGAGGTGTTAGAGTGATCTTTGCAGACCCAAATGTCTGGGAGTTTTTTTATGGTTTGATTTGGTTGGGGTTTTTTTTGTGTGTGTGTGTTTTCGGTTTGGGTTGGGTTTTTTTTTCCTACTGTTATGTAGAGCAGCGGGAGGTCTGTAATACAACCTGCCAAAAGTACAAGATGCCAGCTCTCCCAGAAGGAGAACAAGCACAGTTCAGGACCCTTCCTGGAGACTGAGAAGACACAAGAGAAAATGCTATTATGAGCATTTCCTTTCCCTATCTTCTCAGATGACTTACTGAAAAGATTCACAGGTATCTAGATGGGATGTTGGGACATCCATTAGTAGGTTAGCTATGCACTTGCCAGGGCTACAGCTGCCTGAGACGTTTCACAGCTGTCCCCTCCTTCCTTTCTGGCAGGCTGGAAAGAGCTGTGTTAAGTGACAGGCTTTCCTCAAAGCTGAGATCAACTTTGGGTGGCCCCTGCTCTTCTAGGACCTGTCCCAGGAGGACCTGCGTGGCACCTCTTACATAGGGAGCATGCAGGGAATGCCAATTACTTGATGTTTATTGTGGATTATAGGCATGCAGGCAGCCCAAAACTGCTCAGTGGCTAATGTGTGACAACATCTCATGCCTTTTGGTTGTCCCTCTGGTGCTGTCTCCAGCTGCAGTGGGTTTGGGTGCAGGAGTTTTGTGTATGGTAGGTGGGCTCCATGGAACTTGCAAAAGCTGCTGCTTTTAGTAGAGGTAATGCAGACTGTGGATGATGTCTGGGAATCTTTGAGCTGGAGGTAGGCAGTGTTAAGGTTTCTAAATTAATGTTGTTCAAGGAACTTATACCATGCTCTGCTCTTCAGAAGGGTAACTTAAAAAGGCATCAGTGCTTGCCAGCTCCATGTGTCTCAAATTTGGGCCTATGGACTAAAATTTCTTTGGTCTCCAGGGCTAGTGCATCCCTGCAAGACAGAGCTGACCTCTGCTTTCACACACACAGAGACCATGGTCTCTAAGTGAATTTCGAACAGCTCCTGGAAAAGGGTATGGAAAGTCAGGGAACTGCAGAGGCACTGCAAAAGGCAGTATTTGGCTTACTCGACCTTCTGATTGATGGTATTGGAGCTCAGCTTCACTAAAACTCATGCTTGCAGGACTGGTGGGGGGCGGGGAAAAGCAACCTCCTTCACCCTTTTTCCTACTCCCGTACTAAGCAGTTCTGACCTGCTGCCTCATGAGATGACAGCAGCAGCACTTGGCAGTGAGACTTTGCAAAGAAGTGCCTGTGGAGTACCTCGGAGCCGGCCCCACGAGTACCAGGAGGTTTGGGAGGCTGCCATCGACTGCGCGGCCGTCCGTAACGCGGTGGCAGGGATCACCAGATGGCACTGTTACGTACACTCGCAATAACTCGCTCTCCTGCACGGTAAGACGCGTGCTGCCTCCAAACATCTTACATCACTGAGGTTTTAAGGAGGTTTATTCCTGAAAATCAACTACTCGTTGTCAATCTGATCGCTGTGTGCTGCACAATGTCCCAGCATTGCTGCTTGGGTCAGGTTTGATCCCCCAGGAGGAGGCACTGGAATCCTGAAAGTGTAGGATCGCCTGTGTGTTAGGTACCTCGTTTAGCTGCAGTTACCCAGATGGCGTGTTGCTTCTGGCAGGTCTGCTTCCTAGTGAACAGCGATGCTGGCATCTGCTGTCCCATGGCAACGGGGAAATTGCCCTTATTTGAAAAGCTGACGGCTGAGTTAGGAGCTTGGGACAGAGCATTAATCTTTTGCCTGCTTCAAGGGTGCAATGTATGACGTGCTTAGGCTGAGTCACAGCAGAAAATTGTTTCACTTTGGAAAAAGTGAGGTGCAAAGTTTTGATCATATCACGAGTGAGGTCTTGTTTTTTTACAAGGATGCATATATGGGCTATTAACATCAAAGTACATGGATGGAGGTAATGCAAGAAACTCTCCTTAAGTCACTATCCTTTCCATAAAGACACATAACACTGGGTTTTCAGCATTTCCTGAGCTTTACTCTGAGAGGGCAAAATAAAAAAGATTTTATTAACTTTCACATGTTACTTAAATGGCACCAAGCCCTTATGTTATGCCCATGTACTTTGCTATCACTGATTAAGTGGATTTTGTGTTCCGTCCTGAGGAAGATGGACTGAGTAGCAGAGCTAAACATGTCCTGTCCTTACTGGTTTTCAAGCTGTGAGTTGGAAAAGAACCCCCATGACCCTAAATGCAGGTGTTCTCAGGCTGTATCTCCAACACAGTCAGGAGGGCAATTATTACTGGTGTGAACTAACCCAAGTTCATGTTAACCTGGGTGAGCTGGGTACTGCTGGCTGGGGAGGAGTGGAAGTGTAGGCTTCCACAGAGGATGTGCAGGTTTGAAACCAGGGCTTCCATTGCTAGTGGTTAATGTTTTGGGGATTTTTGTTTTAATTGCCACTGCTTCTTGAGCTGGCTTTAATCCCATTAGTTTGGGTACGCCTGCAGGACGTGTGCTTGCATCTCAGATTGCAAGAGAAACATAGCCTTAATGCTGGGAACTAGAGCTCTGCCAGACAAGCAACGAGTTTTTGTTGTATCCTGTTTGGAAATAAATTCTTCTGAGACTGATGCTTTTGCATGGAGAATTTATTTTCTGAAGCTGCCAAAAGAACAGAGGTTTCTGCTTCTGTGGACTATGCAGGAGATGGAAAACAGCAGGGGATGATAGCAGCAACAAGATCTTGGTATGATTCAGCTCAGCTCTGACTCACAAGGAAAAGTTAGAGGGAGTGAAAGATGAGTGATGCAACAATATTCACTCTACTGCAATTGTGTCCTCCATTGAGGCTGACAGTAAATGTCATCCTTCCTAGTGCCTTTCTGGGTGAATTTCTCCAGGCAGACAGCTTGCTGAAAGCTTTCAATTTGCTTCACGTAAAGCAAACCTCTTCTTTCATTTGCTTCTGGTCTGGTGTTGCTGGCTGTCGCCAGCACTTCAGAAGCTGATACCCTCAATGCCTATGTATCAATATTTGAAGCTTCTGATGTGAAAGATGGGAACAGGCTGTGAGAACACTCTGGGATGGACCTGTAGTGAGAGGATGAGTGTGAGACTATGCTAGAAAACTTAAGGGAAACTGCAGGGACTTCCTTCATCCGTAAAGATGCGGTCACCAGTGTTTCTGCCCCCAACCTGGGCTTGACCCCGCAGGGAGTGATGACACTGTGTGTATTTGTGGCGTGGCTCTCGCCAGAATGCCAGACATGTCATGTGGCAGCTGTATGGGGAGGCCAAGCCTTCCACCTACACAACTCCTGCCACCCTTTTGATATGCAATCCCAACCCCACAGCGGGGTGTTGCCACCTGTCCCAGGGTGCTCCAGCCTCCAGCCCAGCTTTAGACCAGGCTGTGGCCCCGCTGTGTCTCGGGAACGCTCGGAGATCATGGTGCAGCTGCACTGATGTCGGGGAAGGAAATTCCCTCCCTCGTCAGGTCTGTCGTTCCCTCACTGCCTCGGGTGGCAGGAGTTTCCCGTGGGAGTTGCTTGGTGTCCTGCCAGCATTCGAGGACAGGGCAGGCTCTCCTGGGGCCAGAGCACTGCTGGGGAGCTGACTGTGGGAAGGGAGCCTCTTTTTGGCCTTGTTTTTGGTTTATCACTACAGTCACTGCTCTCTGTGTCTTACTTTCTTCACGTGTGCATGAATACCATAAGGCTTGGGTTTTTTTTTCCTGTGGCATGCCAAGGAGATCAAGAAAAATTCTAGTCTGGTGGTTGGTGTCCTGGTGTTGGTCTCAGGCCTGGTTCCTTTTGCTCCCTCTTCATAGAGAGAAAAGCCCTGGTGTTTAGTGACAGCTAAGAGAAATCCCCCCAGTGTTGACATCTGCTCTTCACTGATGATATTACCTGTAGAGTTAGTTTTGTTCGACAATTCCTCAATGGCAAGAAAATGCGGACTGCAGCTTCCAAAATGTGTGTTCAGCTTCAAGCCTGCCTCCATACCTTCTCCTGGCTATGTGAAAACAAGGGGCAAAACTTCCCACTGCCCCCGCTTTTGTGGGAAAAAAAACCCAACAAAAAAACAAAAACAAAGAAACAAAAAAAATCCCTCAATGTGGCCCTCAGTGGTGGGAATGTCTCCAGAAGAGGGGACATCCATTATCTGTAATAGGTTTTATCGTCAGACTGTGATGTTGGAAACTATATCTCTGAGGATCTTGTGGGGGGTCAGTGGTGTATAAAGGCCAATGCATTAGAAATTAAGACAGCCCCAGGCAGGCTCTTTGGCTCAGAGTGATCCCAAGGAAACATGCAGAGTTGGCACTTGTGGGAGACCTAGAGTGCAGTTACAATTAGCCTTCTGGAATGGGTGTTCTGGGCTTGCTCCTAGCACCAGTCTCTGCCCTGGGAGATGGGAAAGCCTGGAGCAAACAAAGGAAGCCACCAACTATCCTGTGGGAGCTGGAAGTCTCCATAAACATGTGGGAGAACTAGAGTAAAGTAAAAAGTGCTTTGCTGGAAGCTGTGGGGTTGGAGTAGAAAGGAGAGCAGTGGCAAGCTCCTGTTGTAGCTGTTCTGGCTAAGTTGGAAATATGAATACTTTCAGGGTTGCTCAAGCAGAGGACTATGGCATGTCCTGACAGATAAAGACTACAAAATAGGTGATGGCGAGGGGGGAGACATGGAAAACTTCAGCTTTTCCACTGAAGGGTAGCCATTCTTACAGTCCCGGTCACCTGAGTCCTTGCTGAGGCAAGATCCTGGAGATAAATGCTCGAGAAGTTTTGTGTTTCATGAAACCATTCACCATCCCTGCAAAGGAAAACATCAACATATACTGTCCTTTACTGTGAATGGATGATGCTCTAACACTACAAATGTGACAGAGGAGACACCAATGGCAACCAGACAGCTTTGAAAGTAGTTCACATTGTCCTATTGAGTGGGGCTGGGACATCTCCTTTATTTCTTTCTAGCTCTACATAACAGTTGATGGCCAAGATGAGGATAGAGCAGGGCTCCAGGTGCATGGTATCACATGTGGACAGCAGATTGGATGTGGTGTGTATTTTAAAGTCCACGGTTGTTAGAACTGAGATGTTCAGATTTAGCTGGAAGAGGAGGATGTGGGGAGTGGTACATTAAGACATCTATGTCAGCTTCTTTTTAGATGTGCCTAGGGTTGTGCTGGACTGCTCACTCACTGAGTTGTCACCTGCTCTGGGCCCATGCTTGGCCACTGATGACCCGGCGTGCCCTGGGCTGCAGATATTGCAGCTTCGTCCTTACAGTGCTGTGCCAGAGCTGCAACTCCTTGTGTCACACAAGCAGCTCTGGGGTCTCTATGCCCGGCAGTGCCAGCATGGAGAGGCTGGGGTACGAGTACCTTTGTTACTGGCTTATGCTTGCATTAGGGACAAAAGGTGCTGGTGGAATTGTGTGTAGAATTATGGCGTTTATATTTATTAATTTGTTTAAGTTTGCTCTTTTCCCTGTCCATTGTCTCCCAGTATCGGGGGTATGGGAAAGCTTGTATGTGCCAAAAGCCAGAAAGCCGACACTTCTGTAGCAGTGGGATCAGAGATTGGCTGGAAGCAAGATATGTGAACTGTTACGGAAGCTTTCCCCACCATCGCAGCATTCAGGTAGATCCACCAAAGTCTGAGAGGGTCATATTCCTGTTGCCTCTATTACTTAAAAGTTTTCTTTCCTCTACTTTCTTCTGCTCACAAAGCTCCTAAAACCTTAATATAGTTGAAACCTTTAAACATCTGTAATATTTAGTTGCAATTGGAAAATGTTCTCAGAGGAGCACTGACATTGTGTCTTTCTGCTCCCTTGGTTAGCCAAGCAAAAGACTTTTTATTGCTGATGGGAGGAAATTATTTCCCTCTCTTCATCTTCTTCTAACAACAACAAAAAAAAAAAAAAAAATCCCCAAATATCCCACAGACTTCTTGCTCTTAAAAGAAAATAATTTTAACTTTAGAAAACCCAACCAAAACGACCACAACCACTCCCCTGGAAACCCCAAGCTGTGAATGAAACATTTCATCCCCTGCTGTAAAGGGTGGGGCTGATTCCAGGCAAATCCTAAAGCCAGCACTTGCAAAGGTGTCTCAGAGCAAAGCTGGCACCTCCCCTTCCCTGTCTTCCTTAGCTCCAAGCTGTTCAGAAGTCTTCAGGCCCATAGATTAGGACTGGAGCCACAGAGATGTCTGGAAAATGTCTCTCCCTTTTACCCTTGTTCAGGACTGGGCTGGCACACAGGCATCCTGGAGCTGGGTTTGGGTGGTGGTGGTAAGACTATTATAAATCCCCAGCAGTCTCCTTCTGAGGATATAAATGTTTGCCTCTGTTAAAACATAATCTCGTGATCGTTTCAATGGAAGCCATAGAGAGGGTGCACGGAGGAGTAATGGGAGAGTAGCCCACAGCTGTTTCTTTGGCTGTTTTTCTCTCCCAGACGTGCAAGCAGCAGCGGCGGAGCGATGCCCTGCATTCTCGCCCACCTACACACATGCTTCCTCCGCATAGCCCCATGCCGTCTGCTTACCACAAGCACTAGAGGCTCGGCTGTAAATCCGCTAGCCAGACAGATCCCTGACACCCAGGCTTCCGCCCTGCTTCTGCAGGACACGTGCCTGCTGCCATTTAGCATTGCCCTTGCTACCAGCAAGGAAACCTCTCCTAGGAAGGGTAGTGGACACTGAGGATACCACAAAGTCCTTTTCCTCTTGAGATGGCTACCTTCGAGGTCCGCTACTGTGAGACCCTTTGCCTGTGCTCCCAAGCTGCCATGGTAAAGTTTGCTAGTCCTCATGAACCCACTCAGACCGCCTCAGAAATCTTCAGATCTTGAGTGTCTTGGACTTCTTCTCCCAGTAGATTTTCTTCAAGGCAGTGCAAATGAAGTTGGCCAAATACCACTGAGCCTTGAGAGCCTCCCAGCTATGTATGGGGTACTGGCAATTCACACACGCACACACCCTGTGGCTTGTGTTTCCACTGCAGCCTGTGCTATGCAAAGGAGCGCCGTGCAGCTGGGAGGAGCTTGACACAGTCTAACTGCAATGGTAGATATATCTGCCTAAATTTATGGTGAATCAACCCACAGCTGAATGTGGCTGTGAACATGGGGAAGGAAGGAAGCTGGGGTTAGGGAGAGAAATCAGGAGACTTGCTGGCTTTTGCAGGTGTTTTTTGTGCACTTTCACCAGTGCGTTTCCATGGCCCTGTTTTACAGCTGGGAAAAGCAAAGCATAGGCTTTCTAAGTTACTTCAGAACATGTCCAGATTTCTGTGGGAGGCTGAAAATGTCCAGTTCTCTGGGAAAAGCAGCCAGGTGTTGTGTGCACTGCCAAAATGAGCCAAACCCTGAGAAATTTGCATTTGCCCAGCCCCAGACATGAGAGCTCTTAAGGATCTTGGGCAGTTGGTAGTCCCTTTTGAAGCTTTATGGAAATGTCCTTACTAGACACCCCCTCCCATCAGTGTCTTGTGAGTGAGAGCCCTGCTTCAAGCAACTATTTCTCATTACAATTATGTGGTCCTTCTTTTTAAAATTAATTGGGGTTTTTTTCAGGAGAAGTTATTCTTTTGGTGTGAATTGTGAGCTGAAGACTACCTCTTGACTGCAGGGCTGCCAGATGTGTTCAGCACACACTGTGCAGAGTTGAGGTAGGGTAAAACCAGAGGTCAGGCTCACCCTTGGAGGTAGAGGCCAGCCAGTGCCAGAGCAAACACAATGGAAGCAGGAGAGTGGGTCTGAGCCTCTGGATAGGAATTGTCCAGCCTTCCCCTGCTTCCAATGTGTTGGCTGTGGCACTCCGGCAATGCTGGGAAAGACTCTTCTTGTGCTCCCATGGAGAAGTAGGTAGAGCGAGATTTCACAAGAACAGCCGTTTTCACTCAGCATTTCTTTTGCATAAGGTTCGCACCTTTAAGGCTGAAATTCATCAGGAAAGATGAAGTCTCCCAGGCTTTTGGGAGAGCACAGAATACATGGCCATTCTACAGGCCCAAAGAGGTAACAGCTAGTCCCACCATGGGTATGGTAGAAAAAATTCAACAAGCTTCTGATGTGTGTCTAGAAGGAAGCATGAGGTCTCAGCCTAGTGCCTGCGTACACCTCCCCAGCCCGTTTGGTTATCTATACACACACCCATGGGTGCATATTGAAACTGAGTCCTGGAGCAGGAGAGCATGAACCTGAGCTCTTGCTCAGATGGTTTGTGCAAGGAAAGGACTTGCCTGCTGGGTCTTTGCTTAAGGGTGGACGTTCAAAGCCTGGACCAGAGCCAGGCTAGCAGTGTAGGCTACAAGTTTGCAATGACCCCTGGCCCTCCTTGCCCATTCCCTGGCCATATTTGCCACCTCAGGAGAGGTGGCTGCACAGGGTTAAGCACAGTCCTGATCTCGGCAACAAGAGGGAATGCAGCTGCTCTGCAGCCATACTTGCTGGGCTGTATTGTCTGTACACAAAGCCTGGTGTGATTCCCTGTCTCCCCTTTGCAGCCCAGCCTGATCTGGACACTTCCACAATTCTTTTCCAGTGATGCAGGCTACAAGGTATGGTGTTTACTCCAGGGCTCAGCCTAAGAGAAGGAAGGTGTTTTGTATTACTGCTCCTCCACAGGCCAGGCAGGGGAAGCAGTGTCCAGCAGTGAAAGAACCCTGAACTTAAGCTAATAAATACAAAACTCACTTTCAGCCTCTCTTCCGTGGGAAATGCCGCTTATCATAGCAAAAGCTGCTTGGACCTGGCCAGGAATCAGCCCTGCAAGTTTACGGGATTCACAATTCACAGATGTTAGGAACTATCAGGCTGAGTGTGGGTGGAGAATGTCAAGTCTGAAATAGCTCCCCTGCCACCCTGGCACAGGCAGCAAAGAAAATGTTTCCACATGACATTCTTCGAACCAAAATTTCCTACAAGGAAAACACAGAGGGGGGAAAACAAGAGGCAGTTGCTGCTATCTCAGAAGGCTCCTGGCTTTTGCTTGGGAAGTTGGCATTTGTGCTGATATCAGCGCAAAAGATGAACTGTAGGTGAGCTGTAGGGCAGACCCTTCCCCTCTTTGTACACACAACCATATACATTTACTTGAAGATGCAATCCCACTGGTACATAGATAGATGGACGCTATTTTTTTCCTGCTGGAATCCATTTTAATTTAGCTCCTGATTCATATTTCATTCATTCTCCAAAACCACAAAACCAGGATAGGTTTACAGCCTGTACTATTTGGATGAACCATTCAGGGGGAAAAGCAGGGGCATAAAACAGACTGCTTTCCTGAATAATTTTCTGTGTGA
>NW_009940005.1:16777-55269 GCF_000696875.1 Nestor notabilis
GGGGGTGGGCGCGCGGAGGCAGGGGGAGGAAGGAGTCGAAGTCTCCCTTCCTGGTTTTTATCTTTTATTTTCAGGAAAATTAAATCTGCTTTTCTTCCTTGGTAGTTGATTTTGGTGAGCTTCACTCTTGCTTCTTTAGGTTTAGGGGCCTGAAAAATATATGATTTCTATTTTCTTCTTACTTTTATATTCTTCTCAAGATATTTGAAAATCCTGTTGCTTTTCATATGGAAAATGTGTGTGTTATTTACAGAACACTAAAACAATGAAAGATTTCTCTATCATCTCAATTCTCTTTGAAAATAAAGTCAAAAGATATAGAGGGTATCATTAACAATCACAGCTATTAGTATTCTTGGGGGGAGGAGGACAGGAAGGGGAGGCAGAGGAGCAAAAGTTCAGAGTTAATTTTAATTGAGGAATTTCCCCATATTTTGTCATTCAGCTTTTGAAACTGTGACCACAACAGGCTGTTTGAACTGTGATGTGAGAGAGAAACTGAATATTTCCCCAGGCAACTCTGCGCAGGTAGTAGCCACAGAGCTGACAAGGAACGCTTTCAAAGTACGATGAAATTCAGCATGGGAGCTGCACCCAGAAGAGGAAACTCCGGCCATCTGGAGACAAGGATGACCAGCGGCCACAGCAGTTTGTAAAATTGCAAGAGCTGCCAAAATTAAACTGTGAAGTCAGGCGGGAAGGCAACCAATGGACGGTGAGATCAGAAGTTCAGAGATGCCCCAGATGAGCTCCCAACAACAAGTGTGGCCGGCGCGCACCGAAGTTTATTAAGGATGTTGAGAGGAGGGGAAAATATCTGTGCAGAAGATGCCCAGCTGGTGAGGAGGGACTGGTGGTGATGCTCAGGTCACTTGATGAATCCCATTGGCCAAACCCCTGGGAGATCCCACCCATTCGCAAGTGTAAAATAAATCTCTAAAGTTGTACCTCATGTACCACTTGACCTATTGCTTTTAGCCTGCTGGCTTTATATCTATTTATTTATTTAATTTTGGTTTGTACCCAAAGAGGGGCTCAAAGGAAATGAATTTTGAACCAGTACCTTTCACCACCTTGCAGTACTACCCTGATCCCTGCATCCAGCGGTGAGTCTCTCAGCGTGACGTAACTCTCTCCTATCACAGGTTTGATCTGAGTGTCTCGTGTAATTGTTAACTTTTCTGCTATCGTCCGGTGGCAGCTGGGCTGCACGCGGAAAAAATGTGCCGCTCTCTTCATGCTCAGTGGAGCTTATTATTATTTTTGGCTTTCTAACAGGTTACTGTTTAATTATAGGCATCCGTTTAAGATATCTCCCTTTTCCTCTTTGGCATTAGAGAAAAAAAAACCCCAACATGCTGAATAACATAAAAGCCGATAGTATCTTTTCCCCTGTGTTTTGGAGCAGACAGTTACTCTGCTTTGAGTAGTGCAGGAATTGCTTTAGCTTTCTGTGGTGTGTTTATTTGTTCCTTTAAATGAAAAAGCTCCTGGAAAGAACATGAGCTTAACTATTTAGCTCTGAGATTTTGGAATTTAAAGAATAAATAAATCATTTAAAAGATCCGAAGAAGAAAAAAACCTGCTTTCTGAGAGCCTTTTCCAAGAGTATTTTTTCATTCTGTCTAACAGCCAACCTCAGAGCCTGACAACCACTCTTATTTTAGCTTTGTTGTTATGCTGAGTTTTATAACTTTCCAGCAGATAAAAGAGCATGTCTGCAGGAGGTATCACAGTATCACATTGTCAGTTTGTTTGTTTCTCCCAATAGAAGATACTATATTTAAGCATGTAAATGACATGTAGATGGTATTTTTCCAGTCGTAAAGTTCAGAGAGGTGAAATCTTCTGAACACAGTCACTTGTCAAGCTACTTTAAGGCTGGTTTCTGGCTGTATTTTGAAAAAGCCCTGCCTGGTGTCTCACCAAGGCATTCAATTCCTGGAAGGGTTAACTATTAACTCTGCATCCTCTGCAGGGTACTAGGGAAGGCTGCTTGAAGGTGTCTGTTGAAGAAAGGGCTACGGCATTACAGGCAGTTTTGTGATCTCTTCTTTTTCCCCATGATATCGTGATTTGTTGCAATGTCTGTTGGAGTGTTTGTCCCCCCTCAATCTGCTGGGTACTTGGTGCCACCACTGTATGAAGGTCTTGGGGAAGGGTGTGGAGACCTGACAGTGAGGTGGGGCCACGTTTGGGGACAGCAGAGGGGAAGGAAAGGAGAGGAGCTGGGAAATAGTACACTGTCCTTGGCTGTGCTGCTGTGGCAGAGGAATATGGCACGAAGCCGGGGGTATTGGATTCCCCGTCGAGACCTTCCACAACACAAGCCCCAGGGCTAGCCAGGCACATGCAGCCATGCTCTGATCTCCTGCAAATCCACCCAGCCCTGCTGATCCTGTGGACATGTGCCTGCATCTGGGAGAAGAGCTGTATGAGAGCCATGCCCACCTGGGAAGGCAGATCTGGACTGGCAGGAGTGGGGTCTCTAACAGATGAGTAAGTTTCAGTGGCTGGATGCCACAGCCAGGAAAAATCCCAAATATAAAATTAAAAATAAAATAATAAATAAATGGTAAAGATCCATTGGGAAGTGTACCTGAGCTCTGGAACGGCTTCCCACCCCCTGTGAACTCCTGCCAGTCATATCCCATCCTATGTTAAAGAACAGGTTCATGAATCTGGTGCTGCAGCTCAGGCAAAAAAACCTATCCGGAGCAGGAGTTAAAGAAAAAAATAATCCCTTGCCTGCATTCTGTAGAACTTTTTGAATGGCCCTTTCTCCCCTTCGAACCTGCATCCTCCAGCAAGTCAGGCCTTTCACTAGAAATGCTGCTCCACTTCACATGCCTTGGCAGCGTGGTAAGTTTTTAAGTGACTATTGTGGTGTGGGAAGCCTCAGGACAGCTTGGGACAGATAGTGTTTGTGACACCCCTCAGTCATAAAACCTGATCGAGATGTAGCTCAGAGTAATGTGTCTCAGCTGTTATGCATGTCTGTTTACATGAGCTGAGAGTGGCATTTGTCCAGTGGCTGAGATATTTTACTCAGTATGAGGATATAGATGGTCTTCAGCTTTAGGCTCTATTGGTTGGATATTCATGATGTGCTGGGTGACATTTGTCTGACTGATTTAACAAAATCGAATAGTTTCATAATTGCATTTGTTTTACACAGTTTGAAACACTTTTGCTTTGGTACTGTCAATTATAAAATTACACGTAGTGGTAATCTAAACTGCAAACTGATAATGTTGAGCTGAGACATGCTGGGAAAATAACAATAGTGAAAAGTGTTTGAAACCCTGTTAAAATGGGTGGGTGGGGGTGTCACACAGATTTCCCTGTAGGTCAGTGTGGAGGGGGAGTCAGTTATGAATCCGAGATAGCTCTAAGATTTGTGGCTTAGATTTACCCTCTGTCATTGCTTCATCTGTTAATCTCTTTACTTTGGGGGAGTCCAGCAGGCAGATGATGTGGTAGCCAGATAAAACATTTCCTCTGTCAAGAGGTGAATACAGATCATGCTTAGGAGCATTAATTAACGTGCCATTATAATGCTTGTATACTTACTGCCTGTCATTTCACAGCAGTGAAATTGCACTACTGTTATGATATATCCAAACAACACAGTAATTCAGTGCTAACAGATGAGGAAAAATAGCTCGGTGCTCAGACTTCCAGTGCTCTGTGTTACTGTTTATGCCACTCCAGCCTCTGTCATCAGCTCAGCTCTCATTTAGTCTATTTATTTCTTTGTAAATGTTGGTATCAAAGCAAAGGACTCCCTGCATCACACAAAAGTACAAGCAACTCAGCTGGGGTACAGGACAGCAGCCTCCTCCTTCACAACCCCACTTGTCACTATGGGCACTGGAGTTCAGTGCTGGAGCTGCAGCCCAGGTGAAAGAGGGGCACTGGACACTGACGGGGATGTACATCCCTGTGCAGAAGTGAGGGATGCAAATGTAGGGTGTGAATGTCAGAAGTGAGGTTGGAAAGGTATATCCTGAGTGTGCTCATCTTTCTTCTTAAACAGAAAGAGCTGAGATGTGAAAATTCAGCAATCACAGAGTTGAGCAAAACTCTCAAAGTTTTTCTACTTCTGCTTCCCCTACAGAGATTTGCATGAAATGCTTGAAATCAATACTGAAGTATGCTCAGTGCTCTGGCTCCTGGGCCTGAGAAGGTGCTGCTCTAAGGACAGAAGCCCCTGTGCTGAAGAGCCAAGACACTGACCCCCATGAGTTTCTTGTTTGGATAGTGCCATGGGAGCTCACCCTGTACTACCTCCGAGTTCTGAAATGAGTTCGCTATCTGAAACAGGCAGGATTTTTGCCTTCCACAAAGTGCCCACCTAGCTGCAGTTGAAAGCCACTAATATAAGATGAAGAAGGCACTGCAATTATGATCAAAGTCCAGCTGTTGAGTGCTATGTAATTATTCTCTCTCTCCAAAGCCCCCCTTTTTTTCCCCAGCTAATGCCTGGTTGGGGGAGTGACGTTTACAGATAAGTTACTTGTGTTCCTGGAAATAATGGTCATTAGGCTGTTCTACCCAGGAACTCTCTTCTTTTGGGGCAGTTGGGAATGTATCTGCAGGTGCATCAGACTATGGTCCTGCCTGCTCTGCTTGCCCCATACCCCGTAGCCAGACTAATTGATGGCCTTAAGATTTCCCATCACTGATGTGTTGAAGGCATTCACTGTGGCTCACTCCCTCCTTTTGAATAAAAGGCTTCTCACACAAACTGCTCTTCCCTCTTTCATTTCTAGCTTTGTATTCTCAGCACAATGTGGTATGGCCCAGCCTCCTGAATTTCACTAATAACAGAGGCTTCAGGAACAACCCTGAAATACTCTGGTGTCTGCAGTATCTGCTGGAAACCTGGTTTCTCAGAAATGGTCCTGGGTTTTGGGGTGTTGGGAAAAAAAAAGAAATCAAAACACCCCCAACCAGTTTTATAGAAAAAATAAATCTATTTTTAGAAGAGGATGAGGGAAACTGTCAGAAATGAGTTGGGGCATGGAAGGGAGGGGAGGGCATGGGACATGGCAGCATCGTCTATTGGGTGCTGTATCTGGTTGGATTTTGGTGACCATGGTCTGGTTCGATCCAGACAGCTCCTGGGTTCAAAGGGATCTTTTGTTGGGAGCACTGCATCTTTCTTCATTGGCTCCCACGTGTATCAAACAGGGCTGGTAAATGGACTGCAATTTTCAGATAGGAGTCTTGCCAATGTTAATGCTTGCAATGCAGCACAAAGGTGAAAACTCACTGTGCCCAGCGCTTGTCATTACTAATAGGCAGTAATGAAACAGCAGGTTTCCGCCCTTTGAGTTGGAAGTGGGCATGTACAAGCAAAGCCTGCTGGCTACCCTTCCTGATCACAGTCAGCAGCATGATATGCCCCTTCATTGGTCATGAATCAATGCTGGCATAAGCAGCTCTCCTTTCACTTGGGTATTAGCTGGGTGACATTGTGGCAGAGCTTTGCTTAAGCAGTCATAGGGTGATACCTTACAGGAGTGCTTCATCCCATGTGCAGGCTCTGCAGAATCCTCGCATTTGCACAACTACACACTTCTTCCATGCTTTGCTGAAGAATAACTGAACTCCTGCTATGACAGGGTGGACAATCTCATCTGTCTTCACTTTTGGGATGGGAGCCCAAATTTGCTGTGTATGCAGAAAACCTGAAGCCAAATAAGCAAAGCCACATGACTTGGTATAGATCTATTTGCAGAAACAGCCAGTGATACAGCAGGTACTTTCCAAAGACTCAGAGAGGGGCCAGAAATCATTCTGTGCAGCTTGTGGTGTGCTCAGGGCAGCCGGTGACTTTTGGGGGAGTGGAATTGGCTCCATGCAGGAAGGAGAGATGGAGAAGAGCTGGGGAAGTGCTTTTTTTTTTTTTTGACCTTGGTAAGCTCTCCTGTGAGGTGGTGGTCGCCTTCATGGATGTACTGTCCCCTCGGTAGAGTGTCCCCAGCTGGAGTCAGATGTGTCCAAGGGGATAACATGAGGTGTGCCAAAAATACAGTTATTGTGAGGTAGCTGCATGGGTGGGAGCAGCTCTGCAGTGAGGACTTGCTGCCAGCATGGGACCTCTCAGCTGCTCCCCCAGGCAGCTTGCTAAGATGTGCACTGCTGCTGGAGAGGAGGGGAGGAGGGCATTTATCTCGTCTTTGAGGTCTGTTTTTTGCTTGCTTTCCTGTTCTATGCTGCAGTCTTATGAGAAGACGGGATTAGAAGATAGGATCTTTGCAAAACACTGCTCAAGTGCAGCATTCTAAACCCTCTTCCGTTCTTCCTGGCAGAGCCCCCACAGTATGCTCGTCCCCACTGCCCTCCTCCCTTTTGTTCCCTCTGGACATCTTTGCTCTATGTCAGATTTCATTGTGCTGAGTGGGGATGTCACAGCTCCTTCACAGTCACTGCCAAAGACAGGACTTTTCTCTTTTCATCTTCACAAACAGTATAGGTCCCTCAAGAGTGTTATAAGAAAGTATTTGTCTGCTTGCAGGTATTTTTAGTACTGCTTATGGGATTAAAGTGGAACCATATCTACAGTTTTCTGGTTTTTTACCAGATTTCAAAGGACTGTAAGGAGAATATGTGAAATCTTTCATGTTGTCCTTTCTGCTATAAGGAGAGAATACCTCATTCATAGTATCTTGCTCAGCTTCCAAAAATATTGAAGAAATTAAACAAGCAAGTTCTCAACAGCTCATCTGTTCAGAGATCTTCAGGGTGTTCATAGTACATGTCATAAGTTATAATCCCTTTCTGCTTTGCATGGTACCTTCTCCTACAAGCTAGCTTGCAATGGCTCCTCTCAACAAACACAAGTATTTCTGGCTTGATACAGAGTAGAAGGGCTCAGCTTTGATTTTTGGGGAAAATAAAACCCTCTGACAGCCTACAAGTGTCCAAGGGAGTATTGAGCACATATAAAAAATGTCCATAGGTGCCACAAAGCATGGGGTAAGAAGGAGGGTCTTGGATGAGGAAGAAATTGAGGAAACTTAGATTTAATTTGATGCCTGGCTCTAACCTAGTTTTGCACTTACATGAAAACATTCTTGTGAACATGGGCATTGTAGTGGGAGGCAATGGTTACATTGCCACACAAATTTTGATTTGTTTCATTCAAAATCTTGTAGCACATGATCAAAACTGAAATAATCAGAAGGAAAATAGCTCATTACAATAGATTTCTCAGGTCTGTTTGACTAGGTGTGCTGATAATAGGTAGATAATATCCTTTCATCTGCTTAGCTTCATGAAAACAGATGTATCTCTTCCTTGGGATTTCCTTGTGAGTTTTTGGTGCTTGTTTGTAATCACTTACTACTGTGTAGCAGACCACGTCCCCATAGGATTTTGCTGCTAAGTCTTCTCCAGTCAGGTGTTTGAATGCCACAGGTGGCCTGATGTGATAAATGCTGATGAATGTAAGCAAGGGGAATTTGGTTAATGCATGGAAATATAAAGAGAACAGCTACCTCCGAGAGTGAGAAGGGGGAAACCCTTCAGTACGTGATTGGAAGTTCAATGGGTTCTTTGCAACATGAAAAAAAGTCTGCTTACAAAACCTTGCTCTGGGAGGTTCAATGTCTGCCTAGGTTAGTAATACTGATGTGTACTTAAGTACATATCTTAAGTATATAAGATATGTACTTAAGTACGTATCATGCTGAAAAATGCATGCTGAAGAAATGCATGGAGAGAAGCTCATAGTGTGCTGGTGAGCTGGATGCTGCAAGCAGCAGCTGCTCAGCTGTGTGTTGCCAGCTGTGTCTGCCTCTAAAGTCAGAAGAGTCAGACCCAGTGGGGCAAAACAGTAGGATTGCTGGGCTTGCTCTCAGTGGGGTCTATGAGGTGGCTGGGACCGCTTTGAAATCATAGTTCAGCTGGTTCTGAGAGTTAGCACGGACATTAGGTGGTCAAATATTATAGGATTAAAAACCTTAACAGAATTCCTTTACATTGTCTTCCAAGTTTGATCGATTGTATTTATGTATTTTCCTCTTAAAATATGCAGGCTACAACTATCACTCCTGGTTTTGATAGAATAGGAGACTTTGATGTATTCGTAGCACTCCAGGAGCTACTGCTTTAGGATAATCACAAGCAGAAATCATAAATCACATTAGGTGTGGCAATGTATTGATGAAATTATAGGAAGCCAACCCTGTAATTTCGTAGCACCAGGCACAGTTGCAAAAGCAAAGATCCTGTGAGCTCCCCAGGTAGTGTTCCCTTACACACCAGCAGTGTTTCTGATAAACAGGCTACTTGTTCCTGTCTTCCAGGACTATAATCTGCTCTTAATTCTTTGTCCTTCATCTGCCCTGTCTTGCAGCTATTTTGTGACACAGAGAAAGGTTTTTGCAAGTGCTCTTATTTTTAACAGAAGGATTCTCTGCCCTAGGGCTTAACAATAGCTGGCCTGCTGCTGAGTTGTTACCTACTGAAAAATGCAGTCAGCGTGGTATTTAGTAGAAGACTTAATTTTCTCATAGGAGTATCCCTACTGTCAGGGGTGGTGAATGGAAGTTGCTGTTTGCCATCCGAAACACATGAGTTTTAGCAGGTTGCCTGTGGGGTAGCAAGTCGGAACTTCAACCGAATTCATTTTACAGGAACCTGAACCTAACATCTGCTTTGCCGGTGTTTCTGTTTTGCATTTTAATTATTTACTGAAACACAGGATGTTGCTGTTTACTGTTTCCTGCTTCTAAAGAGTTCTGGGGACTTTTTGTATTATCATGGTGATTTATTTTATATTTTTGCAGAATTCAACTTTCTTAAGAGTTTGAGAGAGGGAATTTAGGTCCTCTGAGTAGTTCATAGAGAAAAGAATTTGTGTAACTGAAGACTAAAACAACTTTTGCAAGAGTAGGTGCCTTAGGGAGCCAAGAGTCTTACCTGGCTCAACTCAAAATGTCACAAGTCTCTTGCATTAGACAGTCTGAGACCTTCCTGTCTTAAAAAAGAATCACATATTTCATATTCTTTGCCTGGGGAAGCTGTCCCTCTCCTCTCTGACTATATTTATATGACTAAATTCCCTGGTATGCATAGTATCCCAGGGCTCAAAATCAGCATGGGCTTCATGATTTCTCTTGCATTGCTTCCTCCTGCTGGGGGCCCATGTTGAGACCTGTGTGGGATGTCCCCTCACCAGAGTTTCCCTGTCGCCTCCTCATGTTGTCCAAATTTTGTGAATGCCTGCCCTGTATGAACTGGGGCAGCAGCAACTCAGCACCAGCTGCTCAGCATGCAGAGGTGCCCAGCATCTTCCTCAGGGTTATAACTGCAGCACACCAAGCACCTGGGCAAACAAACTCCAGCAGCTGCTAGGGCAACTCTGGCAGGAAGTGGATCTGATTCCTTCACACATCAAACAGCTTTAAATTTCAGAAAGTTTAAAAGAAGCTCCGTTCTTGGTAGAATGTGTTATGTCCTTGAGGACCGTAAGCCCTTAATGCCTGGTATGGTGATACGGTGCAAGCAGAGAAGAGGCTGCTTGCAAGAAACCTATGCCAGGCTTTAAACAGAGCTCAGAGCACACAGTAGGGCTGCAACCCCAGCATGAGCAACCAGGGCTGCAAGCACAGCCAGAAAGGCCCATGTTGTATGCAACTCTGCCATGCTGTGGGGTCTGGGTGGTCCAGAAAAAGTGCACTCGGTTCCATGAATACAGTTGTAGCAGAGGTGGGAGGGAGCTGAATCCTGCATCTCTCATTTTGTTTGTCTCTGGAGGGTTTTGGATGGCAGAAGTGCTTGGGAATGGTTTGGAGGAGATTAAAATTTCCTTACCAGAGAGAAGAGGTAGAAGCCCCTTACTCTTTCTCTTGCTGGCTGGAAACACCACAGTGTTTAGTGCAGGAGACAGGTGCTCAATTTAGCCCATTGCCAAGACCAGATCTGAGAGCATACCCTCCTGAACACCTCACTCCTGATGCACAGATCTACACCCGGTATCTTCATCCCAGGGACATGGAGGGCAGTCAGACATCTGGAGATTTGAGCTGGGCTTACCTGGTTTTCCAGAGTCCATGGTCATATGCTGCAGAAGTCTCTTCCCACTAAGCCTCGCAGCAGCATGCTGAATGAGATGCACACAGCTCATGGTCAGGAGTGGCTGCATGCTGCACCGAGCATCACAGCTTCTGTGGAACTGCCTTGGAAGGACTCCACATAAATGCACCATATCTAGTAGCAGAGTCACTCTGCCAGTTCCTAAATTTTTATGTGTATCTGCCACTAAATAGAGAATAATCTGCTTGAAATAACTTCTTATCTGCTCAGCTGTGTGCTATCTGTATACCATGGTCTGGAGCATATAAATCAGCAGTATGAGAGTTCCTCAGATGATGCTTCATCCTTGCACTCCCTGGGAGCAGCACCGAGCCTGATTTTATCTCTGCAGGCATGAGCATTGCATGTGAGATGTTGTTGGGTTATGACTGTGTGTTTTAAAAGAGGTACAAACTGATCTTTGGTTTGTGTCTTTTTTCTTGGTTAACCCTGTTACTGTCTGGGAGAAATGCTGCACTGCCTTTGGTCCATAGCCTGTAACAGCTGCTCTTTGCACTACATAATCTCATTTTTATTGTGTTAAGAAGCAAGCCAGTCAAGAACCCAAAGAGGTCTCCCTGGTAGCTACCCACAACAGTGCATGTCCCTGTTGTGGGGGACTGGCCGTGCTCATGGCAAACCCTTGATCTGGGGGGTTCTCTCAGGCTTGCTTGGCAATGTGTGGCCTGTGGCTGGTGCTTGCTCTGGTGGCACACAGTCCTGAGGAATAGATGACCTCAGGATATTTGCTGGTGGACTGGACTGTAGAAAGCTCAGCCTAGACCATGTCTACCTGGATCATGCCTAACTTGTCCATGCTACATAAAACAAGAGGTTGGGCTCAAGAGCACCCACAGTCATTTCATGTCATGACAATCCAGAGCTCAGGATTTCAGAGCTCACGTCTGAAAAATGTGCTTTCATGTAGATAAGGGATAATACACAAACCAGACCTTGAACCTGGGCCAGACTGGTGATGCGGATGTAGTCAGGGGCTTTTCTTGCTACTATACCCTGGCTGCAAGTGGAACTTTTCTGCTGGGTTTGGTTCTTTTCTTTCCCATGAGCTCTGGCCTCTTTCAGAGCCCTGTAGTATCTAATGAGAGCCTGTTCCTGACACCCCAACTGTTTTTCTGAAGCTCTGGTGTGCTTGGCTGAATTGTTTTATCATCTGTAATAAAGTAATTTCTCATTCTGTGTTGTGGTCTCTGTATTAGTGTGATGGAGGTAGACTAGTGAAACTTGAGAGATGCTGGTTGCACTCAAAACTGCAAAATTTCAGCAGACAATAGTTAAAAGCCTCATTTCCTGTGGGAAATACTAAAAGCAAGTTCCTTGTAAAAAACAGACAGCTGTGAACTGTTGTAGATACTGTTATTAGGTAAATGCTGTGCTCACAGGAAAAATAACTGATGAGCACAGCTCGAATGGGGGAATTTGATTCATCAAGACTCGGGAAGCTCATATTTCTGGCCACTGCGTCTTCAGAACTTCTCAATTTTCCTTGTTACATACTTAAAATTACCAGAGAAGAGTAGCAACGAAGGCCTGTAATAGCTGTCTTCTGTCATGACTGTCATCTCTTGAAAATGACCTCACCTGTTTTCATTTCCGGGGCCGTTGCTTTCTTTTCTTTTAACATTCCCCAATGTTGCAGAGATCTGGATAACTGGAAAGGATGCAGTTAGCTGGGTTAGGCTGCTTTGGGTATTTAACACCTGCCTTTTCCCCCTCCTCCCCCAGAAAGGATGAGAGGTCTCCCCATACTGTGCAGCCGAATGCAACAGAAGAGATCTCAGAGTCTCCTTCCCAGGCAGCTTGTGGAAGTGCACCAAGGCATCTGCTGTAAGCACACGGTGGATGAGTGGGTCATGGGGTGATCTTGGGATAGGCGGTCCCCTTGGGAGGCACAAAAGATGGTCTCTGTTGTCTTTAATTGTAGCTGCAGCTGGGCAGCAGAGGCTGGCATGTGGCAGCAGGGCTGGAGGCAGCACTGACCCAGGAGGAGACCTCTCAGCAGAGATCTTGTGCTCATCCTCTACTGCACAGAAGGGAGAAAGTATCACTCTATTTGTCCTGCCATAGAACTGTCAGGGCTGGCTGGCTGGCTGCAAAAAGTCTTGTACAAACTTTTAAAGGTAGACCCAAATGCATATTCTCAGCTGGGTGTCTAAAACTGAGTGAATTATGTCTAGTATGTAAACTAAAGGGATTTTAGGTCTTTTTTAGTGGACTTGAAAATGTTTTGTGGCTTCTGAATAGTTTGCCTGTAAAGTTTATCTTACAGTACTTATTTTTGGACTTAAAACTACCTCAGAACTTTGAGGGCTGGGCCTGGATTTTCCACTGTGTTGCTTTTGAGAAGTCTTTCTCACTTCAGTGAAAGCTCTCACCTCTGCCCAGCAGCTCTGACTCCTCCCTCTCCAGATGGGCACTGCTTTTAACCATCACTGCAAATAGCTTCGGGGAAGGGATTGACTGGAAAAGTGAGTTACAAAATAATAAAATTGCAACTGCTTTATAACTGGTTTTGGGTTTAATGTTTTATAAGAATGGATGGAGGTTTAATTTTGTTTTTTATTATTTAAATTTGGAAGTTCTCATGACCATGTTTCCCTGGAGGTGGAACGGTGATGGTCTTTGTGTGCTTTACAAAGGTGGTGGCACTGCTGTATGTCGGGAAGAGAAAGGTAAAGATGAACAGGTCACCCAAGGGCCAGGGGCAGAGCTGGATGTCCTGATCTCCAGGCTTGTGCTCTGACTCTGGGCTTCCCAACACATGTTGCTCAGGCTCCTGGGTGGTCTTCTGGAGGTTACGAGGGCTCTCTACCCCAGGCTAGACAGCACCAATTGCAGTGGGCAGGTGGAGGAATTGCTGCGTCAGTGCTTTCATCTTGGCTGAAGCTCCATGTATCTCAGCCCGGGCTGAGAAAGGGAGTGGGTGTCAGGGCTGAGAAGAAGGGGAGGGGATGTTCCCAGCTGGGTGAAGAGGTAGTTTCCAAGGATGGGTGAGAAGGGGGTGTCCAAGGTTGAGTAGGAGATAAGAGGGGCCTGGGAAAGTTCACAAGATGCTGAAGGAATCCTTCGAGGGAAAAAGAAAAGAATTAAGGGTGACTTGATCCAACAATTAGGGGATGGTGCCTCTGAAGCCCTGAGGACAAAGAAATGCCTCTGCCATGTGGAAGTGGTCACTGTTGTTGGGTTGATAATTATGACGTGTAGATAGCAGATGTGATGAGGTATAGATAGGAGATGTGGTGGGTTCCTGAGCTGTAGGGGTTACTGATAGTGCTCTGAACTCATTCTGCTTCCAGAAGCCACTCCAGCAGTTTGCAGGGAGCAAGCCATGCAGTGGCCAAGCTGGGAACCCCTCAGTGTGATAGCAAAGGGAGTGCAGAGGGAGCCTTTTTCTCCCAAAGGAGCTCTGTTGCCAGCACTAGAGCAGGGCCTTGGTGTGGGGCCCAAGGCTGAAGTGATATAATGTGCTTTGAGGTGCCGCCGCAAAGCTGCAAATGCTGCATCCACTTAGGCGGATGCATAGGCTTACTCAAGATGACTCTAACTGAAAGAAGATGATGAATGGAAGAAAATCCCCATCGTGTTTTGCAGCATGGTGAATCGGGAGGATCATTCTGTGCAGCCAGTTTCACTTTATTTGATATAGGTCAGTCTTGCCCATACACTGAAGGCTTGAATAAAGAGGAACCAGAAAGCTGAACCATCCCTTCATACTCTTTTCCATTCAGCTCATACACATATGTTTCCAAAAGGGAAATCTAAGTCACAGGGAGATCAGGATGCACTCTTACGGTAGACTCTAGCAAAATACAGAGATTTTGTAAGCAACGCAGTCAGTATTTCTCTGAGATGAAACTGATTTAATTCCTCTAAATATCATATATCTCACAGCTGAAACAGGACGTACTCAATACAAGTGTCATTCGGCTAGAGAATAGGAAGAAGCTAACAGTCATCCATAGACTGTCCTCAACAGATGCTGTAGGACACTACCAGTGTCACAACCCTCTGCCGCTCTCACTCCCAGTTCCTTCTTGTGTTTCCCATATCTCCTTGGTTGGTGGCTGCTTCTTAGATTAGGGTCCACCCTTCAGGCAGTTAGCTTCTTTCATTTTCTAATGCACATCCCTGTGCCACTGGTCCACTTTTCTTTCAGCTGTCGTTCTCCATAACCCAGGCTGCTCTTCACATCCTTTTTAGTGAGATATCAGATCTGGGAAAAAAGAATGGGCATTTGAACCATAGGTGAAAGTTATATTCTGTCCCCAAAAAATTGTGTTGGTGTTTGTTAGTCTTTACATTCATCCTTCCAAGCCCATGCATCCATCAGTCTTCTTCCAGAGATATTTTCTAGGACCAACACATTAAACAGTGTTATATGGAAGAAAAACCTGAAGAATTTAAAGACATTGCTGGAAGTCTAATTTTAAAAAGCTGGAAGCTGGGCTAGAAATCTAAAGGATTATAATAAATACTTGTAAGTGCAGAACTGCTGGGGCCGGGGTGGGAGTCAGTCTCTTTTGGGTTCACATGGGCCAAGACCTCTGAATATGGCATCAGGCAGAGAAACAGGAAAACACGCAGTACAATGCAGTTCCTGCTGGGAAGGGGACTGTTTGTTGAAGAAGTAAACACAGACAGAGGCATAGATTGGGGAGCAATACAGATCCCTGAAATTCAACAGCAGTCTCCTCTCTGAGAGTGTTGAGAGCCTGCCTGTCTGCCATCTGGCTTTCATTTTGGCTTCCTGCTTTACAACTATAAACTTGCTTGATTACCGAAGGTCTCTAATGGGTGCTTCCAGGGTGTACCTTGTCAGCTTAGGGTGGCTGATGCAGCAGTGGGGGACAAGCATGCTCCACACGTTGGGGAATTCCAGAAGACACTGCCTGCCAGGCACACACTTGTCCTGTGCTGCCAGACCCCACTTCCTTCTCTTCTTGCACAGCTGTGAGCTTCACTAGGTAGTGATGTCTACAAATCACTGCAGTGTTAAAATGCAGAGCGGGGGGAATTCCAGCAGGATGAGGGCTGCCAAGTTCTTTGAGTTTTAAAAGTGCGGTCCAAAAAGGAGCCCCCTCCCCACTCAAGAGCTAAAAATACAACTAACACCAAGATTTACCATTGCTTCTGATGAACTTCAAGATCTAACTGGAGATAGCATGGACTAGCACATGTATTAGGATTGCTGGAGTAGAGGCTGCCAACTTCTCTGCTCTGTGACTTCTCTATCTGGCCCACACCTCGTGATGTTTGAGTGATGACATATTAATCTATGCATGAATTAAGGTCTACTACAGGGTTAACTGCTGTAAGCATTCAGGAAGAAAGATTAGTTTTTAGTCTGGGTATATGGGTTTGAATTCTGCTTCCACCCTGAACTTTGAGTGTGGCTTAAAGCTGGTCACAGCATTTCTGCAGCCTTGATTTTCATTCCTAGGCATTAGTATTTTGGTTCCTGAAGATAAATTAGGTTTGGGGGTTTCTTGCTCTAAGAAGTGCAGTGCATGCTCTACCAGAAGAAATAAAGGCCTTTCTGAATTTCTCTATCCAGACAAGCACAAACTCCTTTTAGAGCAGCATCAGACTGGGACTCAAGTGACCAAGGTTGTATTTCTGGCTGCACAACTGGCTTGCTGAGTAGGGATGAGTAATCCTGTGACCTCCTGGTACCTTAGTTTTCCCACAGGTAAATTACATGTCTTCCTTCGTTAGACCACTTTGAGAGCTATGAATAAAATGAGCCATATTAGATATCATTATTTAGACATTATAAATTATTCTTTGGGTACATTTGTATAATGTGGAAGTGCCTTTTTCATAAGAGTAGATGTTCTCCTTTTTGCATCATGGTTTCCTAAATACTTCACGAGCACATCCTTCAGAGGAATATATCTTGTGAAAAAAAAAAGAAAAGGAAAAAAAAAACCCAAACCACCCACAAAGTCTGTAGCTTACAAAGAAGGGCCTCTTTGACTCCATCTGCTTGTCCACTGACTAAGGACTACAGACCCAGTGACAGAAAATTGTACACCATTGGTAGCCATTTGCTGGGGAGAAGCAGAAAGCAACATTCTGTAACTTTGGGAACAAGCAGAATAAAAGCTCCAAATCGTTTTGCTCATCCCTACTGTGAAAGATTCCTTCTCACAAGATTTTACACTGTGGCTTTACACCAAGCTGTGAAGTTTGGCATGTACACACTGATAGTTTCCAAGAGTTTGCACACCATGCAGGAGAAGCACAAACCACCCCAGAGCTCCAGCTTCTGAGGGGAGCTAAGAAGAACTGGAGATGCTTAGATTTCTCAAAACCCAACACAACAGTTTTACTGAGATACCTTATTTCCGGTTTTATCACAAACTCTGCTATTAACCCGGGGGAGATCAGAATGTTGAAGCTCGAAGCCTGTTTTGGATGAAAAAAGAAATAAAACAATACTGTGTCTTGGTTGAGACAGTCTTTCATGGTTTTGGAAGAAGTCTGCTGGACTCACACATGCACCTCAATGGTGCTTGAGCTGCACCCTGTCTCAGATCCAACCCTGTATCAGTGAAAGCAGGTGGCATCTGCCTTTAAGGTTAAAGCTACAGAGGAGGGGCTGTGCATGCTCAGTATCAAACCTAGGTCTTGCTTTCCTCAGGAGCCTGCATCTTTCCCCCAGTGGTAAGTCAAGCCTTGGTGGTTTGGGTTTATCCCTTTCTAAGAATGGTTGGTTGCAGTGAAAGGTGGCTTTTGGGGTGAGAATTGCTTGTGTTGCACTAGTTGAGTTCAATAGTTTCCTATCACTGGTTTTGGTGTGGAAAGTGGTTTGGATTTTTTTTTTCTTGTTTGTTTGCTTTTCTTTAATGTCTTTGATGTGAAGGTAGGAATGGGGAAATGTGCTGAGGAGTGGAAGCACGTGCTTAGAGTCAGAGAGGGGGAGCAGAAATGTCTTGTTCTCTCTCTGGTTTGTCACCAGCTTATGTCATGCTGGGCCAAGCAGTCAGGGTTTTGTTTCCACATGTGTTGGGACACTTGGCTCCAGGGAAAGACAATAGCAGTGCAGATGGGCTAAGGCTCATGAAAGGCAAATGATGTGCTTGCTAGGGGTTTTTTGTTTGGTTGTTGGCTTTTGTTGGAGTGGCCTTTTGGTTCAGGTTTTTGGTTTGGGTTTTGGTTTGGTTTTATTTGGTGAAGTTTAACATTCCCAGCCATCTAGGAGGCTTTGATGTTGAGTGCTATGTGGGCACATTGCTCTCTTTGCCCCTTTTTTTGCAGAGACCTTACTCAGTAGTGTGATGACGAATGGAATCAGCTGGGATGCAGTCGTACTCCAGTGGGCTGTAACACAGCTCTGCTGGGGAAACAACCAGTGTGCCCAAGGCTTCAGCTTACCAAGTGAATCTAAAAAGTGCTTTCACCTGGAGTCTAGGCCACTCTCGCTTCAGCAAAATAAACACGATGGAGCTGAGCTAGACCTCAGTGGGAGTGCATGGCTGGCTGAAACTTGTCCTGGGATTCAGTTGTTTGGGAACAGTATCCAGGCATTGTTCAGGGGAATGTGTTTTTGGTGAGGTGCTACTTCTCAGAGAAGATTTAACCTGCAATTTCTGTTAATTAATAATCCCCTAGTGGTTTTTAAAGGAAGGGGTTGTGGATGCAATGTTCTATTCATCTTGGAGTTTCAAGAGGGCTGTAAGTTCCACTGTAGTTCCAAACTGGTGCAGCTAGTGCTCTCTGCTTGTGGCAAGCTGCTTGCTAACTATTTCAGCAGTTAATGCAGGGAATTAGCTTAGAGACTTAAAGCGGAGGGCAAGCTAGACAATACTCACTACATGCTTTGTTCTGTCATAGTCAGTAGTTAGTGTAACAGGCTGTGTTTGGTAGAGCCTCCCACAATATACTCTGTGAAGAGTTGTCATGGGTAAAAGTGATGTTTTTTAAATGTCTGTTAACAAAAAAAGCAGCTGGTAGGAGCAATTTTAACAATGCAAACTTCTGCTATCTTGTGATTAACTTTAGTCACTCATGGATTATTTTACTGAAGCTAGAGCATTTGCTGATGTAGGAAAAGACAAAAATCTAAAGTAGTGAAATGCATGCATATATCTTGCTTAGGCTTTAGCTGTTATATTCTTGTGGAAGAGCGAATTTGGGCACTTAGGTATGTGGTAAAGGAGTAGACAGAGGCTACTCCTCTATGTTGAAAGCTATTAAGAAAAATGGCACTAGGTTTAGAATTTAAGATCACAGGGAAGGAGACAATTCAGCTTGTGTGAAGCTTTTGTGCTGAACTTAAGTTGTTTTTTTTGTGGCTTGGCAGCTCTTTCCCACCTGAGAGTAGGATTCGCCAAAGTGAGTAAAAAGCAATGCTCGCTACCTCTGTAATACTGTAGTCTTCTCACAGGTGCCTTGACAAGTCTGGCTACCTAATCCTGCAGCCTCCTTTGAAAATAGAGCTGTATGGGTAGTAAAGGTGTGAAAGAGAGTGTTGAAAGGAGTCTCTCAAATTTTGCTTCTGTAAAAGTATTAATCAGGGAACTTCTTTTGAGTAGTATAGGAAAACATGCCTTTTTGGCTATGGGGTAGGATCTGGTAGTGCTTTTCTTGGTAAGCCAGGAGCTTGGTTGAGTATAGGGATAAAGATGACACAGCTGGAAAATGCCTTCCTCTGGAGAAATTTGGGGCATGCACTGGTTGTGTCCCTAACTGGTGTAACTCTTTCCAATAGCTCTGTTAGCTTCAGAGGCATAGAATAACAAACCTGGCTATATCAGTCTATGCAGCTAATACCTCCTTCCTCTCCTGTGCTGCAGGCTGCAGATGGTGTGAGGAGTGCTTGGTTGGGGTAGGCTTCTGATAAGCAACTTCTGCTTTGCTGCTGAGTAGGACCACGCTGGGTATCTTTGCCTTCTTAAGACCTAGGATTTTGTGCAGCTGTGAACCAAAGTTGGGCAAGTTATGGCACTGAGACTTTTTGAAAGAAAGGTCTCTGAGGAAGGTCTGTTTTGTAATAACTTATTTTGGTGAAGTTGGTTCCCGTGTACATAGTAATGAGCCTTGTGTGGATAGCTGCTGTTGCTACCTTGGCAATGAATTCAGAAAATGTGATTTTAGTGTTCAAGTCATGGGCAGTTGTTATAAGTGGTAAATAACGAGTACTTTGGTAGCTTCTCTGCCCCTTCCTTGGAGTTTGTGGTAATGTTGCTTTGCAGGCTTTAGGTGAGATCTGCTCTTCTGGGTTTCAATATGGCACTCTTGAAAGTGCCTTACCAGACTGAAAGCTTGAAAGTAGTGATTTCTGGTACTTTGTGGGATAACTGCTGTTCTCAGAGGATTTGTGATTATTTATTCATATGTAGCGTGGGTATGTGCTCACATCTGTGAGGCAGAGCTATTAGCTATGACACTTTCGAATTTTATTTTTATCTCTGGCTGTTCATGAACTTTTAAAGGATGTTGGGGTTTTTTTGTTAATCACAAAAAGGATGAGCAACTGAAGTGATACTCTCATCTATTCTGAGGCATGGCCATTTATGGCTCTGGGGGCTGAAATAGCTTTGATTTTTTTGTTAGCTTAGGAAAACTGCTCTTCTTAAAGAGCTTGCTATTCTGTGGGCAGCATAGGTGAGGAAAGCCCTGCTTTTTGCAGACCAGACACATCCTCAAAACCTTCTGTTTTGAGGCCATACAAATTCAGTAGAGAGAGCTAGATTTCTCTCTGACAGCAGCCAGAAATAGACACTTCAAGAAAAAGCAGAGGAAAAGAACAACTGTAGTATGACCTTCCCTTTGAAACACTTTCTTAATTTTGTCAGCCTAATAATTTAGGGTCTTCCATGCAGTTGCTTAGACCATTGTACTGAACAGCACCAAAGTGACCCAAACCAAATGTTAGTCCAGTTCTCTTTGGAATCCATTTATAGCTCTGACTCCTGCCACAGCCGTTCCCCCACCACGGAGCGTGGCCGTTCACCAAAACAACTCTTCTGTTTGGACGTTCCACAGGTGCCCCCAGCCTTGTAACAGTCACCTGCCTTGTACTCCAATTAAGTTGAACCTGGAGATTTTGTCAACTGGAAATATACTTGAGAAATTCCTCCGTCCCCCCACCCCTTACATCCCTGCAGCCATTGAGTATTTTGACACGGGTGTAAAAGCTGCTGCGTTTGAATTTAGAAATTGGCCAGTGGGATGAGAATGTGCAGCTGTGGAAAGCGCGAGTGCTCCAGCTTCGTCACTGCTCCTCTTGGGCCCACCTATTTCTGTGAGGCTTGTGGGAGCTTAAGGGGATAAAAATGGCTAAGGTAATTAGCAGATCTGGCAGAAATCAGCCAGCTGGACTTGGAAATGATTGGAGGCGAGAAGGCAGTAGAAAAGCCATCAGATACAATCTGTTATGGTAGAACTTAGTTCTATAGAAAACAAAGCAAAAATGGAGATATTATTGTTGTAACTATCATTCTTTTATTCAAAAACACACATACCTCCCTCCCCCCCTTATTTTAGTCCAATATCTCATCTGCAGTGGCTGGGTATAGGAAAAGTCAGCTAAATCATCCAAGGGCATGCAATCTAGAGAGATAACCAGCCACGGACAGTGGAATTGCATGGAGGTGCTCTAGCTGCTGCAAAGGCTGCCTGCTTTTTTTTTTTCCTTTCCCCTCCTGTGAGATTCTTATAACACAGCATCCCAGTGAACTCTAAGGAGTATTTAACTTACTGGGAAGTGTGGCTGAATTTTCTCCTGTCTAAATACAGCATCTGCAACAGTGCGGAATGTGTAGTGTACAGCTGTGAATGTTCTAGGCATTCTGTGTGGTGTCTCTGTCACACAATAGCTTCTATTTATGGGTTTTCATTGATTTGGGCTCATGCATTCAACATATCTTTGTGTGTGCTTTTTTCTTTTTCTTTTCCTTTTTTTTTTTTTTTTTGTTTGTTTGTTTTTGTTTTGCTTTTGTTTTTTAAGGTTTGTAGAAACTCCGAGCCACTTCTCCTGGAAGGAGAGTTATTACCGATCAGCCATGTCCCAGAGCTCACAGCCCAGGGAATTCCTCAGCCCAGAGGTGCTCCAGCATATCTGGGACTTCCTGGAACAGTAAGTAGCCCTTACACATAACTTGTAGAAGAAAGTGCTTTGGGACAGGATACCCCTATAATCAGGCTGCTCAGGGGACTGATGCTGGGGTGTTTGGAGTCTTCTGTACCTGTTGATTAGAAGATGTGGGTGAGAGTCTGTGATGACTGACAACTCTTGAGCTCTCAAGGGGTTCTACATCCAGGCTATGGGAAACAGATGCAGAGATCAGTAGTAACAGTGACTCTCTTGAAGACCTCTGGTGGCTGGCATTTTCCCCTAAGGAAATGGATTCATTGCTCTATATCCAGGCTGCATGTTTTCCTCTTTTGCTGATGCCACTGAGGGACAGGAGGTGGAGATGGTGCAGAGTTCACCCGATCGGGTCCATTGAAGGAAATAAGATTCCCATTCCTGACTTGCCACGACTGATGCTGAGACAGTTGCTGCTATAAATCCTCCACAACTTCTGTCTTTCAGTGATTTAACTCCCGTGCTCCTACCTCATTTTTCTGGTCAGACAAGTGAAATGTCCCTCCAGGCCCTGTCCTGTTCAGGGCCTGCTGTTAGGATAGCAGGTGATGAGGTAGCTGTCCATTAATAATTACTTTGTCCTGACACTGGCTTGTGGTCATGCCTGAGTCCTGGGTGACACTCTAGCACGGAGGACATGGTGGGGAATGGGAAACAGAATTTGGCCAATTTTAACTGTGTTACTCTGTTTTTTTCAGGCCAATATGCTCAGTTCAGCCGATTGATCTAAACTTTATCGACAACCCATCTGAAAATGGCCCTACTAACAAAATAGAGATCAGCATGGACTGTGTCCGAGTGCAGGACACAGAGCTGAATGACCCAATGTGGGTGAGTAGTGAGAACTTCTTAACCTTTGGGGACAGATGAGGAGTGTTTGCAGGAGCTGTTCTTGCTGCATTGACCTGGGATCAGCTTTCCTGTCTTGGTGGAGGCGCTGTGGCCATTGCATCTGACCAAGGAAATTCCTTCTTACTTTGCCTGTTGTGTCCCACTCACAGAGGCTGGTTGGGAGTCACAATGGCTTTGTCAAGTGACTCTGGTGGTGGTGAACAGAGGTTCTGTACATGTGGCTAAGCTGGATGCTCTGTGACCCCTGGAAAAGCTTCACTCCTCTGTGTCTCCCAAGTGCTGCAAGAAGGGAGCAGGCTGACCTGCTTCTCCTCTCCTGCTTCAGCAATGGTGGGAGAGAGGGATGAGGCAGCTAAACAGGCGGAAGAGCTGAGGAGTCTCTTGCACTTGCCTGGATGCTCAACTGTCATTGCTCTTTCATGTGACCTCAGGGATAAAGTAGCTGAGATAATTGGTATTCTGGGCACAGCTGCAATTTTGCTGATCAAGGGTAGGGGTTATTAATGGGTTTTTCTTCTCTTGAAGGTCAGAGATGAATGAAAAAATGGTTTCAGACCATAGCTGGGGTTTTTTTGGAGTTTGTTTTTGTTGTGTTTGTTTTTTCCCCATCCTGTGTCTCCAGATAGGTAAAGCTAGAGAGTGTAGCCAGCCTTGGCTGTGGGTGTCTCACCAGTATGGCTCAAGACTGGAATGTAGATGAGGCACTGGTGGTTCATTGCTGGTTTGTTGCCTTTGGCACAAACTGACCCTCTCTTTCTTAGCAATAGCTTTGAAGAAGCCAGATGCTGTTCTTGCAGGCTGGAGCAGGAGGTATTTTAGAAGTTTGAGCTGTTCATGTCCTCTTTTTCTTCTTCCTGGGTTTTGTATACTTTGGGGTAAAAATCATGTCTGGTTTGAAATTTGTGTTGGTGTCTGTAAAGTTTCTTGTTCCTCTGTGTTGCCACCCTGAGAAACTGTGTCAATTAATTCCCTGGTTAATCAACCACTACTTTTAATTTGGCCAACAGTGGCTTGTTGGCAGTCTGCATCCTGGCAATGTTAGTAACCTGGAAGACCACATCTGCAAAGACTGAGCTCCCATGCTGAATGTAGTCCCCAGTGACAGAAGGTTTGACCTGTTACTGCTGCTCTGGTGTGACTGCCAGGGAGACTGCAGTGCTATTCTGTTTCCTTGCGACACCACAAAGGGTAAAAAGGCCACTTTGAGGTTGGGTATGTGCTTGGCTAAGCTGGTGGAAGCTAATCCAAGTGCACAAGGAGAGGTGACTGACAAGTCAGGTTATCTTTTGATTCTGCACTCAGGTTGGGCACAGGTGGGTGATATACAAGCCTTCAATCAGCATCTGGATCTCAGTTTTTTCCACCACCATGGCACAGCCCCAGTAAAATAGTGTCTTTTCAGCAGGTAGTCTGAAGTATTCTTTATGTTTAGAGGGACTCCTAATTTCCAAAGTGGGTGGTAATGTTCTGTTCGAATTATGTCCTCTTAAAAACCACTCCACGACAGTTTAAAGGTTGTCAGTGGAAATCTTTCTCCTTCCATGCTCAAACCCACACTAGCTATGTTGAGTACTAGCAAAACCTCTCCATCCCTAGCTCCCCTGAAATGTCTGCAGAGCACTGGTAGCTGATGGGCTCACTCAAAGCTCTTGTTCAGAGTCTCCCTTTCCTACCTGTGGTGCAGTGAAACATGAATGGAAAATCCTTTCCTCTTGTCCTTTCTGAGTATGGCTGAAGTGAGCCCTGGGGCTAGAAGAGGAGGGCAGACAGCTTCTGCTATGCAATTAGGTCTTGCTTATGATGGGTTTGATCCCAGCCTTGCAGGAGGTATTTCTGGAAAGGCTGAGCTACACAGTGACTTCTTTAGAAAGGGTTTTTCACTGACATGACAAGCTGAAGGGGGAATGGGGAAATTCCATCCCATCCTCACCCTTACTGTAAGGCAGCGGCTAAGAGTACATTAAAGTATGTACATTAATAAATGTTCCAGTTTGGTGGAAGACAGCACCTTCACTCAGTTGAATGCTGGACAAAAGCCTTTACAAAGCAAAATACGCATTGCAAACCTGTGCAAACAGCCTGTCTTTTAAAATGAAGAAAGCTCTTTTTACTCCCCTTACCACCACCACCACCTCCCTATAAATTTGCAAACATCCCTGACAGGTGACAACTCCCCCTTGCAGAGAAGTCCGTGTTTGCTTTGCTGTTTCTGGGGCTCGCAGCCGCTGCAGCTTGCATTGGCAGAGAATGTATAGCCTGAGGCAAGGTGTTTGCTTTAATCTGAAATACCTTACAACCCTCTTCCCCTGCAGCTTCTCTTTTCCTTTGGATAGCTTCAGGGCAAGAGCTCCCTTTCCACCTGTCTCTCCTGTAACCCCAGCCATGTCACTTCTAAGCACGAGGTGCTGCACGCAGCTGATCGCAGCTAAGAGTTGAAGAGGGCAGATAAACACAAAGGAATGCAGCAGAAACAGAGGGGCCCTGGGAGATGAACAGTGAGATCAAGGCAGGGAGCTTTTTATTATTAGATTTGTCTTAGGAAAAGAGCAAGGCCAGCTTTTCTCCAAAATGTACCACCATGTGAGACTTAAATAGGTGCAAAGCAATTAGAACTGGTTTATTTAAAGCAATTGTCCTTACAAGGACTTCAAGGCAATTCCAATCAGCCTTTTAAATAAGCTTTGCACCTTTGCAACTTATGGCTGAAAAATTAAGTTTTAGATTTGAAAGATATCCATCCTTGATTCCAAGAGTTGTGTTGGTGAGAGCTATGATTTTTTTATTGTTTAATTTTTGGGGGTACAGCTGTTTGTTCACAACAGAGCTGGCAGAGGAAGGAGTTACAGTGTTCAGAGCAGCACCTGAAGAATCTGTCCCACTGGTGGGCTGGAAACTGAGCATGAGTCCAGCCTTGCTGAATCCATCAGTCGTGTTTGTTGTCTGGAAAATGAAACTCTCTGGGGTAAGAGCTGGAGAAGGTGGTTGGGTGACAAGGAAATCCCCCATCTGAGCTACAGCTCTGGCTCGTGCTGAGCCAAGACCTTGCAGTTCTCGCACTCTTGTTTATAATGAAGAAATATTCTTCTTGTGCCCCATATAAAAAAATGGGTAAGAATGCTCATCGCCATTTTCTACCTTGGGATGAAAAGAGATGGAGGGGACAGGAAGAGGGTTAGTGGATCTGGTGTAACATTATACAGTCAGCAGCTTTCCCCAGCTGTGTGCCTTGTGACTGGCTCTTTCACAATGTCCTTGGACATATGTGGGGCTGCTGGTTATACCCCTTCCTCTCCCATGGTGTTGACCACAGTCAGACTGGGAAATCCCAGCATAGATCTGCCTTTTTGCATAACCGGAGTGAGGGTCTGGTGGTCCTTGTGGGTGCAGAGAACTTTTAGTCTCTGCCATGGCCCTGGCGTGGGAAGGAGCTGCAGATGGCCAGGAAGGTAAGCTGAACGTGTGTTCCTGTGGGCCACCCTCTATTTGCTAGACCAACCAAAAAAGATGGTCCCCAGCCTGTTCCCTGACCAAGGTTGTAGCCAGCAACCATGGGGTTATAGGATTTTCTTTGTTCTGTTTTGAGGTTGTTTTATTTTCTGACTAAATACAGTGGAACTGCAGGGAAGAGAGGTCTGGAGACATCTCTAGAAATGAGCTGTATGATGGTGCAATAACCCCTGCATTGCCCTGGAGCCCTCACTGTGTGCTGCCAGCCTGTCATACCAGGTGCAAAATTGCCTTCCTTCACCATCTCCCAGAAGTCCTTCAAACTGGCCATCAGTGCTAAGAGATGCTAGTCTGGACCCAAAGAAAGCTTGTTTGGGCTAAGGACTTCATCAGGCAGCATACTGCTAAAACTGTTATTTGAGAGGCTTGCAGAGTCCAGAAGTCTTCTGCTGCCATCCCAGCAGCATGTCCAGGGCCCTGGGGACCTTGCTGGTGGAAGCAGGAGTGCTGTCCCCAGTGATGGAGCAGCTCATCCCCCTCCCCCTGTACATACCTTCCTTTCATGCCCCTGAGCAAGCCGTCCTCCCGCAGCCCCTTGCCTAACCAGTTCAGTGGAATGCCTTTTCCCCAGACAGTCACTGTGGTCACAGTTTTCTTAACCTGAATCCTTCCCTCCCCATAAAAGGGAGAGAGAATTCCTTGCTTTTTTTTTTTTTTTTTTTTTTTTCTGCAAAGCTGTACTTTACTTTATTTGTCCTTCCTCATCTTCTGCAAGTATGGTGGGGATTTACTGTGTGTGGCTTGGTTAGGCATCACTGAGCTCCCCATGGGGTGGGTTTCTGCCCTGGGAATGAAACCCCAGGTGCTTCAGGCAGGGATGTGTCCTTTTGGGTTTGAGTCCTCAGCTTCATGGGCTGTGGGTGTCCCAAGCCTGGTGGCTACAGAAATTTTAGAGGTGCAACATGTATTTCATATTTTTAAAAGTGAGAGCTTCTGCTCTGTAACTTTGCTGTTCTCCTTTATATGCAAAGATGGAGACAAAACCAGGCTGTAAGGACAGACTGGATATGGCCCTTGTAGGACATGGAGGTGTTGAGGCTCTCTGCTTCACCCCTTGCACTAATGACAAGTTGGTATTTGATACTTCGTAATGGAAAGAAGAAACTTTTCCCAGGTTTAACCTGTTATAGGCTTATGGAAGAGCTACCCCAGCTACCTTGCACAGAATACCTTCCCATGCCACAGTGCAGTGAGCTAGAGAGGAGTGGGACTGAGGAACCCACAGAGATACCTTGGCCCAAGGTGGCTTCTGGCTCTCTGCATGCTCACAGCCTTCACATCATGTAAACCAGTTCAGTAATTCATTTGGTGCTCATACACTGAAATCCTGGGTCCCTGGGAGCCCATCATCTGTGGATTGTGGTCAAGATCAGGTGTGCAAGAGTATGATGGACATACATAAGACAACCCAACTCACTGTCCAGAAGGATGCCTGTGGAGTCACTTTAACAGAGATCAGAGCCTGTATTTCAATATTAATTTTAATAGCTTACTTTCAAGTGTTTTTCTGGGTCAGGAGAAGGGAACTCCACTTGCTGCAAGGTAATGGTTGAGGAAACAGGTGACAGCTGTTTAAGGGGTGGTGGGACTGCAGGGCAGGGAGGACATCCTGACAGAGCAGGGAGCTGGTGTGGCATGTGCAGTGTGGTTGAACAGTGCAGGAAGAGTGTCTCGGTGCAGAGGCTAACGCCTGGTGTGTTTCCCAGGTCTCTGGCAGGTGCCACAGCCCTGTGTTTTGTTGGGAAATGGTTTTGCACCTGGAGGATAAGGCCAATTTGATAAGAAGATATGGCAAAGTGGGTTGTGCGGCGTCTGTTTCCATGCCTAAGTATTCCCAGCTTGACTGTAGAAAGGAAGGAAGCGCTCTGTACAGCACAGGGATGTGATCAAAGCTTTTATTACCGTCTGGTTTGTGCTTGAGAGAGTTTGAAGCTTGCCAAGTTTCTCTTCTTTGTGGGTATTTGTTCATTTCATAGTGTGCAAAGAAAGTTGAGATTATGCAAAGGCATTTCCATAATGAGCAAATGCATTATTCTGTTGGTAGTTTCCCTCCAGCGCCTCTCTTGTTTGCAGTTGAACTCATAAGCTCTCCTAATTTAGACTTGGCTTTGTAATCCTCCTGAATGTTTAATTTTCTGCAGTGTAGGTCCCTCCAAATGATCTAGTAATCTCATTTAGGCTTGCAGATCTACATCCAGAAATGGTCAGTTTTTTCAGATAAAAGGTGCGCTTTAGAGAATGCATTTGTACATTCAGTTTGGCCAAAACCTGAAGACTTCTCTCATTCTCTATGTAGTAGGGCTTTAAAGACATATTTATGTTTCTTTAAAGTAATTTTTCACTAGTTCCCTTTCCTGTGCCTTTTTGCCCCAGTTCTGGCTGCAGACCAGGGCTGGTTGCATTTTAGGGGTTTTTTTTAGGAATGCAGCCACTTGATGAGTATCATTATACCAAGTATTTTGTTTTTAATTCCAATTCCCTACCTTCTCGATGTGTTTTGTTTTTAATGCCAATTCCCTAAATTTTCAATGGTATTGAAGAAACCAATGGGTGATCTGTCTGCTATGCTATATAAGCGTGTATAAAATTCTTTAAGTATTTCTGCTCTTTCAAGTATCTTGCTTTACATCCATCATGAAAGGAATAATATAATTTTAATCTGAAAATCACAAACCTTCTGGAAGAGACCCATGTGTGACATGGGGTGTTTTGCGTTCATTCTGGCCTGGCTCCTCTGGAGGGCCGGCTTTAACTCCCTGACTCATATTGTTATGAGCACTTGAGGTGGAAGAGTGTTGCGATTGAGATACCTGTCATCTGCCTACATGCAAATGCTTCCAAACAAAGGAAGCATTCGCTTCAGAAAACATCTTCTCCAAGCAGCTAGGCCTGCCTCCAAAGGTTTCCATGGTGCTGCACGTGCTCCTTGCTTAACTATGGAGCAATAATGCATTAGCACTTATTTTACATCTTTAAAAGGTCTGCAGAAATACCTAATTAAAAGGCATCTTGATCTTGGAGCAACAGATTGTAGGCACTTTTGCCTCTGGAGCAAGTTTATTCTGTCTTGATGGGAACTTCACTGTATGTTACTATCTAGTTGATAGGAGCCCCTTCTTTTCTTTCCTTTTTTTCTATTTTTTTTCCCCCTCCTTCTTAAACTATCAACATAATTCCCATATTTGGTGGCAACACTTTGATTGGGTTAGAGCCCATAAGTGGTAAACCCCTTGGGCAGCTGGTGTTTCAGCAAGCCACAAAACCACAGCTTGAACACCAACAGAAATGGAGTGGCCATCCCAAAATTCACCTTCCTCTGGACATTGTGGACTTCATTATTTTGTATGTGTATGGGATTTTGGTTGCGTGGGGTTTTTTTTGTTTTTTGGTTTTTTGTTTTTTTTTTTTTTTATTAAGTAAATTGCTGGAAGAAGGAATATGAGGCCCTTTTCTCTTGTTAACTGGAAGTAGGGTGATGAATTGAGCTGCCCATATCCAGCCAAATGAAAACTTTCCTGAGCTTTGTGGCACCCCACTTTGTGGGGTGAGATGGATGGAGAGCATCTCACAGTGCTCTTGCAAGCTGCAGCGCTGACCATGCCTGGAAGAGTGGCCAGGCTCATGGGATGCTCCTTTTGCGCCAAGACAAACCTGGAGCACAGCCCTGGGAGCATCCTGCTCCCCTTCCTTGTCCAACACTGCCAAAGTGTCTGTGCTGCAGTGAGCTGTGTGGTGTAGCTTTTGTTTTTAAAGTCCTCTCTTGCATTAATTGGAATTCTTGCTTTGAAAAAAGTCTTATGCATCCGAAGTCTCACTATATATGTTGCTTTGTGTTTCTGCCCACAGTCCTGTTAACGATTATTATTTTTTCCTCCAGTATTTCATGAGGATACTTTTAACTAATATTTTCTTCTGAATGTCTCTACCATCTGCTTTCCATGTCACTGTTGCTGAGTTGATAGCATTGAAATTAATGAGGTTGTGAATTGTCAGGCAGTCAAAGAAAATTAAATCAGTCTCTGAAGTGTAGATTAAGCAGTGGTTTGTGGCCTAGGTTAGTTTGCTTACTGCTGAATGAACTCTTGTCTAATCAGTGTCTGTATTTTCAGAGATTAATGAAAGATCAAAGGCGTTTTCAGTAACAAATGTAACTGTTACTCTAAAAGCATATCATTCTAAAAGCAGTGTTTCTTCAGGCTGCTTGAGCAGAAAGAAAAGAAAAAGATTCCTTAAAGTACTCTTCTCTTTGAGGGCATGGATGGGTACAGTGGACCCCATGGTGACGTCCAGCCTTAAAATTAAACAAGTCAGAAACTAAAGTGATCGGTCTTCTGAGGAATGTCTCTGGCCAAATAACTGAATCCTATGGCTGTTCACCCCATGGTTGTTGTCATACTGGTGGTGGGAACAGGCTGAGGGCACTCAGATGAAGACCAGCACTGCAAAATACAACAATTCTGCACAGGAAACAAGGAACAAAGAGGCTCCCTGGTGTCATCAGGTTATATGATATGACCTAGCACATCAGGGCAATAAAGGATAACGGCAATGTGCTCACATGAGAAGGCATCAGTTGCAGGGTCAGGGTTTAACCAGAGGTTTGAGAGACTGTTCTCAAATTATTCCAAATGGATAACTTTTTTTTTTTTTTTTTTAATATTGGATTATTGTACGGGGTGGGAGGGAGCTGGCAGCATAGCAGAGGTTGGCTAGACAGAGCTGCTGCGATTGTGCGTTTATGAACAGTTGTGCGTTTCCTGAGAGCAATCTGTAGTTTATACAAGATAAGGGAAGAACAACACTTTCCCCTCAACTGCTTATGCAAGAACAATCCTGGTCTGTCAACAGTTGCTCCTCTTTCATAATTAAAAACAAAGACTCTAATCTGTTGCTATCTCCTGCTTCTTGCTTTCCCTGGCTGGAGCAATCTGTCTCTGGGATGCAGGTGTGTGCCATGACCCTGTCCCACCTCTAGCTGGAGGGATGAGGCTGTTCATGCTGCTCAGGAGCAATTTTCATGATTTTTCTTTTGTAATTCCTTCTCTCTTGCTTTTGCAAGTATTGGGGGGGGGGGGTGGGGGAGAGATGAAGTGGGGACGGCAGTGGAACATGCTATGCTGAGCATCCAAAGATCCTCATCAGGCAAAAACTCAGTTTAAATGTTAAGGGTTGTTACTCCAACAAAAGAGCCTCTGATAACAGAGACTTTAACCCCTAAGGTCCCCTGGTCATGTCTCCATGTGCCAGTGTCTGCTGACCCATGCTTTTGCACTCATCAGTGCAGAAGTGTCTGCTGTCCAGCGGTTTTGCAGGCTTATCAGTTGCCTTGCAAAGATCTCTGTGTCCAGACAGTTAGTTCCTTTTATCTTTAAGCTTTTTTTAGTAAAAGCAACTGTTATTTAAAGAGTCACCAGTGTACATAAAAGTGGAAAAATTAGGTAGAATGAACATGAGGAATAGATGGACAACGCTTTCTGATAGTATGCCTGGTGTCCATCGTGTCATATGTTAAGTATGGGAAGTGAGTCCCTGGTGCCAATTGGGTGGGAATGACCTCCTTGATGGGGTTGGAAGGAGTTTGGTTGTGAAGATGGCAGGGAAGGCATGGGGACCTTGCATCATCTTGGCTGGAGAGCTGGATCTCTTCAGAGGAGTGTTTTGGAACTCGGCAGCTGGAGGGCAGAGTCCCCAGGGGCTGTGTGCCCTTCCTAAACCAATATTGCACTGTGGTTGTGAAGGGAACTGGTTTTCTTTCACAATTCCTTTCCACCTTCCCTCTCCCTGCTCCCCCCTTGCAGCGTTATCTCCTGACATGATGCCATTAACTCTCTAATTAGCCCTAGGGGTGTTCTGGGGGAGATAACGAAGCTATAAGAGCTCAAATAAGCAGCGTGCGCAGATGTTTACCCAGGGTCGGAGGGCAGGGCTGTTGTGACAGACGACTGCCTTGGGGAGAGCATGCTCCCGGGGGGAAGGAGAAGCCGACCTGCGCAGTGAGCAGAGCTGGTCTCTCCTCCTGCCCTTGGCAAATCCATCTCTTCACCCTGCACTTTCAAAAGGTGGGGGGGAGGAAGGCCGCGAGTAATGCAATTTGAATTCCTTGGAAGAAGGGATTGATCCTCAGTGTTAAGCAACTGCAGCAAGGGCGTGTTTCTTTCTTGACGGTTCAGACACTTGAGTGCTTTCCAAATGAAATTCTGGGCATCACACATACGCCTGAGCCAGTGGTGGAGAAGCCAGGAGGGCATTGCATCTGCGCTCGTGGCTGCAGCAGAGCAGTTACTTTGTGAGAGCTGGGGGTGCCCGTTCCTTTCTTGCATAGGGATAAGCCGCGTTTCCTAGGCGGTGCATGGAGCAGCCTGCCCAGGGTGCACAGAAGGCGGTATCCAGTCAGCAGCAGGCAGGATGCTGTCTTCCAGCAGCATCTCTTTTTTTATTTTGTTGTGTCTTGCCATAGATTTTTTTTATTTTTTTTTTTTTTTTTTTTTAAGGGGGAAGTCCCTGTTTCAGTATGAGTCGGGTTCTTTTTCCCCCTCTTCCTTATGTTTTGGGCAATGAAGACCGGCTTTCCCTGAGTTTTCAAGAAGGGAGGGTGACTCTTACATTTTTGAAAGTGTTTTCTACTTGCTTTCGAACCTGGCTGCCTGGTACTGCAGTCTATCACATCTGTCCCTACAAAGTCTTCACTGGAAAGACTCCCAAAGCCAATTGGCAGAGGCTTGTTTTTTGAGCATTCAGTAGTTATTCAGATGTAATAAACAACAACAAGAACAAAAAAAACCAAACCAAGCCCCTCATTCTATTTTTTCCCTCCTCCTTCTGTTATCTCAGCCCTAATTTGTAAACATGTCTGAGCTGAGCGAATGTCACAGTCCGTGGTGGTGCAGTTGATCCAGATGCTATTTTTGTAAGAGTGGAGAGGTCTGAGCAGATGATTTTTTTTTCCCCATTTGATCTGCAGGAAATTCTGCATGACCTGCCCAACAAGCAGGCGGGTGCGTGCGCACAGCCCTTCTACAAGAAATTACACAATGCCCAATTAACACTACAATTGGGGCAATGACATTTTTAATCATTGTGATTTAGCGCACTTGCCTTGTGTCCAGGAAGGGTTATTGAGAACTTGTGAGAGGTACCAGTGAGAGAGGCTGGGACGGGCTATATAACAGCACAGGGAAAGTGCATTCAAAGAAAGAACCTGAATCAGCAGTTTTACTTGGCTGATGCCTCATTTTGGAAACCTAGGGGTCTTGTTTGCACATTACCGTGTTCTTCAGCATACCAGCAGGAGTCACAAAGTGTTCCCAGAAGCTTTCTAGAATATCTGAGTCAGACCTGGGAGGGTTGCTGCTGAAACTTTCAAATCTAACTGGCAATTATTACTTTTACTTCAATGTTGGAGGTAAATCGCTTTAAAGAGGTTTCCTTTCCTGAGGCTGAGCTGCTCTGCTTCAATTCAGTCCGATTGAACTTCTGAAGTGTGAAGTGCCAGGCTTTGCACAGTGCCTGATGCTTTGGGTTGATGTCTTTATTTTCTGGTTTGTTCTTTTCCTGTTCAGAGTGGGGGAGAGCTTGTTGGACTAGAATAGTTAAACTTGTTCATCTGGCCTCAATATAAAGTAATTCATTTTAACATGTGAGAGGGCCTTTGCCTGAATCTGTTTGCTTTTTCTGACAAGGCTAATTGGTATAACAAGGTATAATCTCTATCTGCAAAAATTGTCTTGCCATGACTTTCAGCCATCATAGCTGCAACAGGACTGATGCTGGTGTTTCCCTTGGAGACCTGTCCAGAAGGCTCAGATGAACAATAACTGTCACTGTCTCATTGCTGAGAAGTGGGTGTGCAGTTTGTGGAGGTGGGGGTCCCTTTGGTTTTGTGAGTCAGCCATTTAAGCATGCATTATTTCAGGGAGTCAGTTTTTCATCAGAGAGCCTCTAATGATGCTGCCTCACTGCTATTAGGTTGTTGGACACTCATCTATGGGAAATTTTTGGCATCTGCAAAAGGGGAGAATCAAATGAGACTCCAGGAGCTTTTCTTTCTTATGGTAAAGCAGAAAGGCGAGTGATCAAGCCTCTTACTCTTTTCTTCCACCGTCAGTGTCAGTATGAAAATTTGGGCCATTACACCAGCCCATGGGACAGGTGGAAGCATCTTGTGAGAGGGGTGTATTTAGGTCTGAAGCCAGTGAAAGAAATTTTACAGACCTGGCATGATGAGAAGGGTACACTTGTGCCTGGGCTGCAGCAGCATTGGTGGGTGCAGTGTCTGGTATGTGCTCTGTTACCTCCTGTCACCCTGTTAGGGTGGTGGCAGCCTCCTTTGTGTCACTTGTGAATGACTGATTTGCAAAAAGCCACTTGTCCAACATCCACTTTAAGGTGACCGCACAGGCTAATGCCTCTAAAACTCTGAGCCAGGTCAGGGCTGTGTGTACAGAGGGCAGAGATTTGTGCTGACGTGTCAATTTATTCATGCTATATACACTTCTCCTCATGTTTGACATGCAGATCTCTTTGGATAAACTTCCACATATCTCTGCGTATCTGGGCGTTGCTTCACCCACAACCACCTCCAGCCACCTGTGGGATGGAAGATAGCAGATACCTAGCACAACAGTGCTGTATAAATGAGTTGGAGAAGAAGGATCATCTGAGCTTCATAGCACAGCTAGTGAAAGAGGTTTTTGCAGTGACTTGCTGAGGTTGGGGCATCTATGTATGTACCTCTCCTCCTCATTCCTTCCCCTCCGTAGTTTTTGATCTTGTGGGCCAGGATCAAAAACCTGACAGAATTCAGGAGACAAAATGATCCTCTGAGCACAGCATAACTTTTCCTCACTATTAGACAGCAGAAAATCCACAGGTGATTTCCAGCTCTGTGCGAACTTTTCAGTGATGCTGCAAAGTTTGGCTGTTGGTACTGTGGCTGCTCCCAGTAAACCTTGCCTGAATCTCCAGATTAGCACTTGTGTGGCTTTTTGGCTTGTACCCATCTTGGGTGAGATCAGGTAAGCGTGAAGCCTTACCCAATTTCACCCAAGGCTCACCCAAAGCATAGCCTCTGGTGTTAGGTGGTGCCAGGGAAGATGGAGAGGAGGGGAAGGGGCTGCAGCAGTGGTCTACTGAGTTGTTGCTGTGATGTAGGAAACCTGCTCTGTGCTCAGCAGGCTTTGGCTGGTGGCTCAGGAATGCTGGAGGTGTGCGTGGCCCCAGCCCAAGCTGGGATGTTGCTAGTGATGGTAGGTAGGGTTCTACCTGGGATGGGGAGGGCTCAGTGTTCCTTTCTGCAGCCATTTCTTTGAAGCACGTCCTTGCATAGTCTTCATTGAGAAGGCATTAGGAAGGTACACTGAAAATGCTTGCAACCTTTCACTCTTGTGCCCAGCAGTGCTCTGTTGATCTGTGCTCACAGTGTTAGAGCTAAATGAGATATCTACCCTGCTTCTCAAGGCAACCAGCTGTTGCAGAGTAGAGAGGGAACTGCAATTGTGCTGCTCTGTGTTTGTGCTTGTGTTGATTCCTTCCTGAAGATGGTTTTGCCCCATTTTATTAGAGGCAGTCTTTTGCCTGTTTCTAGCCTGGAGAGAGGCTGGTGTGAGCTTGCAGTGTTCTTTAAGACACAGATTGGCAGGAAGTCAGTAATGACTCCTTCTGCTGCTTGTGCTGGAGAAGGCAGCCTAGAGAGCCGTTAACACCTCAAGCAGCGCGGCCTGCTTACCTTCATGTTCCTGTGAACCTGGAGTCCCCTCCCTTGTGTGCCCAGAAAGTTGGGGTTAAATGATGCCCAAGGGCAAGGGAGTCCGTGTGGCAGAAGCAGTAGCAGCTCCAGGGCAGCGGCTCAGTTGCACAGAGGTGTTGAAGCCACAGGTGGGTTTCAGCCCTGACCAGAACCCCTTTGCCCCCTCCAAAGCACCCGTGGGTCAGTTGCTCACCACCCGCGGCGGAAGGTTTGGTGTTGACTGTGAGCGCTTGCAGTTCATGCGGGTACTCAGCAATTAGGCACTGGTCTGCTTGACGACAGGTCCGCAAATAAAAGTCTGAAGCGCTGTCATTAGGCTGGGAGGGCAGGCGGCTGTGCTCTGATCTGGATGTTTGGTTTCCTCTCTTCCCCCCTCCCCACCCCTTAAAAGGTGTTTTGTTTCCTCTTGCTTGATGGCGCTTACCCTGCTCTTTGGGAGCAGGCAAAACGAGCCGGCTTTTGTTCTCGCCACGCATCCCGCTCGCTCGGTGGGATGGCAGTGGACCCCTTCCAGCGGGGCGGTTCAGAGCGGCTCGTGGTGAGCCAGCTCTAGGGCGGCCAGCGCTGGCGCAGCCCAGACCTTGCATTGCCGGCCTGCTCCGGGCACCTCTGCAGGGACAGTGTGGAAGATCTTGTCTGCTCGTTCAGAGTAAAATCACAGTGAGGCCATTCTGATCTGCCTGTCTGCTCACTCTATCCTTCCACAGGTCGAGTCTCGGCTAAGTCCTTCTCCGACCTTTCTTTTAATGTGCTGTGGGCACAGAGTCCAGGTAGTTTTTACTGAGCAATACTGAACAACTTCTCCCATATATTAATTCAAAATCGTGAGTCCATTAGGATAAGCTGCCTTTTTTTTCTATATTTTTTTTTTTTTTTTTCTTTCCATGCTGCAGCAGCTGGAGGCTCCGCCAGGCTGCAGCAGCTGGAGGCTCGGCTGTGTTACTGCACTGCCTGTCTGAAGCATTGCATCTCACTCCCATGCCAAACACTTCGGGCTTTGGTAGCAGCAAAGTCTGTGCATAAAAAAAAAAATCAAACCAAACCCTGGAGTCTTCTTAGAAAATAAGTAAGTAGGAGAAGTTTTTTGGAGCAACTCCATGGCTCTTTTGAGTTCCCAAATTCATAGAAAAGTGATAAGGGAAAGTTATAGTTTCCTTTCTTTTTTTTTCCTCTCTTTTTATTTTATTTTTTTGTCTGTGTGTGTGTGTCATTCCCCCCCTTCCCTTCCCTTCGCTTTTAGAGATTGGTGATAAGGAATTCTAACTACTTAATGAGCTGGGAGAGGCCTCTCTCCATTGGAGTGGAGGACTCCAGGTGGCACTTTGACAGATTGGACAGGTAAAGCAGGAGAGCCCCACCTCCTCCTCCTTGCCTATAGTTAGGTATATAAGGGAAACTTCAATTATGCGGAGAGGCACACTCTGAGTCCTGTTATCTTCCAAGTAGCATCACATATTTTTAAGGTCTTCTAGGGGGTGGGAGGTGTTTGTCAAAATCCTGGAGCCAGAAGAAAGAACAGCAGCATTGATCAATTTGACTGCTAACATGTTGTACCTGGAAAACAATGCCCAGTCCCAGTATAGCGAGGTAAGGATTCTAGGTTTGCGCTATGATACCTTTAATATATTTTTGTGTTTAGTGAATTCATGCGATTTCTTCAACCCTGTAGTCCTGAAGTTAGGTGCAGAATACACACTTGTTTTTCTGAAACTTTTGCACTTTACAGTGGGAAGTGGAGTTTTCTGGGCTAAATACCTGAATGAGAGTGATCTTTGAGTCTGCACGTTTGGAACAGTGAATTTGGTTTGGGAAGCTTGATGAGCCAAATCTTTTTTTTTTTCATTGGAGAAACATGACAAAACAGTCGCTTATGGGCAATGCGTACAGGTTGTGTTCCCGCAGCAGTCTGAACAGTATCTGTGATGACAGCATTATAACTCCTTTACTAGTCTTTTATTGCTATTGCTGCTCATGGTTAAAAGTGGATGGTATATCGGAAATAACCAAAAATGCATTATAAATCCCTTCTTAAATTATCTTTTAAAGTAAAATAATATGCAAACCAAGGTTCTCCGCTGCAAATGTTGCATTAGTGTCCACACCAATAACTTTTACTCAGTGCTGTTAGTACCTTGTCTCATGTCCTACAGCAGCAGCAAGATTTTATATAGGGTTTTGTCTAAACATATTATATGAGGATGGATGTGTGTACAATGGATGCATTTTGCTTTCCACCGCTCTTTGCACTGCATGAGTGCGAGTGGAACGCAAACTTCAGTTGCAGTTTTGATTTTTTTTTTTCTGTGTGGGGGTTTGGGTTGTTCTTGTTGTTGTTGTTTAATTGTCTTTAACCTGCTGGGTTGATGCTTTGTAAGGTGACAGTGGAGAGAATTGCCACACACTGTGCAAATCTTTGAGGAAGTTACCTGGGGTTGAGAGAGATCTAACGACAATATTGGTTTGCATTCCAGTGGAGACAGCAGCTGTGTTGACACTCGTCAGAATGGCAATGCAGCACAAGCTCCTCTGTGTGAGTGCGAGTGTACGTGTGTGCGTGTGTACTCCTGGTCAGAATGCTTCAAGTGGGGGGCACTGAGGGTGATACACAAAGCAGACAGAAACTCAGTCGTATGGAAAAGAAAACAAAATAGGAGTTGCAGGGCTGAGAGCATGGCTAGAAGATGTGGTAGCTAGTGAGGAAAAGCTTGTTAAAAGTACGTTTTGGGCTTGCACACCTGGGATCACAGGTTTGCAATTCGGGGAGAGCAAGTGGTAAACTGAAACCATCATGCTTTCCCTGTCCCCTTCTGCAGAGAGTGCAAACACCCAGCATACTTGCTGGATCCCTTGCTGCTTCTGCTGCATGGAAGACCCAAATTGGCTGCTCTTTTTTTTCTCTCTCTCTTTTAAAAAATTTTCTTCCCCCCCCCCCCCCCCTTGGTTAATTATAAACTCTTAAATGTGGAGAAAGCACTTCTCGGAGTGTTTGCTTGGTGTTATTTGTCTGCTGCTATCTGATCAACTTTCGCTGAATAGCAGTGGTGGGGCTGTGGAGTCCCTATGGTTGACTTGCTGGGCTCATCTGTCAGAAGCGATGCGTTCAGGAGCATTCTCGCTCCACTTAAATGCCGCTCATCACTGTTGCTGTCAGAGGAGGGTTTTTAAAAAGCTTTAGCTCTGATTTTT
>NW_009940005.1:55300-65764 GCF_000696875.1 Nestor notabilis
CCACCCCCACCCCTCTTTTCCCACCTTGGATTTGAACAAGGTGCACCAACTTTGTTCACCCAATAAAGTGTTTGTTGTACACCAGGGAAGGAAAACTCAATTAACATTGACTTGGCTCTATTTCTGAGGAAGAGCAGTCGTTCTAATGACTTGTCTCAAAAGAAAGAATGTTGTTAATGCTCAATTAAAAAATATTGGTGATGATGAACCTCGCTCATCCTAAGCCTGAAAACAAGTTGTAGACTTTGGCATAGTTTCCTTAAAAAAGGGCAGGAAAAGAAAAGAAAAAAAATAAAGAAATAAAAGCTCTCAGTGTGGAAATAGAAATAGCAATTTGTTGCATCTGGTGCTTGTTGGAGTTTAGATTTTTGGAGCTGTAACTGAACTGGGCAGAAGGGACGCAGAGTAAATAATGAAAAACAACAGACAAAATAACTTAAGTGCTTTTTAAGTTCCTGGAATCAAGTTTTAATATTGAGAGTGGGGAGTCCCCTCTCACCTGAAGCCCATGTCTTGGGTGCTTTGCCCAGCTGCCCCAGGATGCTCACTGCCTGCTTACAAATGCTGAGCTCTGCCCTTCGCACCCACTTGGTGGTACAGCGTGTTCCACCCTGCAGCCTGGGAACCAGCCCTTGTGCAAGCACCTGCACGGGCTTCAGGGTCAGGGTGGTGAGCTTGCACCATCACCTACAGCGCCCATGCCCGCAAGCGCAGTGCCGGCTGCCCCAGTGAGATGATGAGTTCTTCCCAAATGGGCAAAATCTGGTTGAGAAAAAGCTGTGAGGGGGGAGAAGGGTGTTGAAGTGAATCACGGCCCTGAAAGAAGGCTGGAGGTGGAACCTGCCCCAACCACTTTTCCAGCTTAATCTAACCCTGTATTTGATCTGGGGTGACTATAAGAACGATTAAGCTCTTTGTTGGCAGAGCACTGGACTTGATGACCCTGGAGATCCATTCCTGTGTGTTTATGAGTTGGGCATGTGGAAAGGAGAGAGACGCTGGGGTGGTTATAATGGGGTGATGAGGTGCTGATGAACAGAACCCTTTGGATCTCATTGTGTCTTCCTACCTCATCTCCATACCTGGAATTTTAGGTGTTGTGTACAAATGTTTGCAGGGGAACATGCACAACATTGGGTGTGAAGTGGGTACTTGCAAGTTTGTCCAGTCTTGTCCAAGTTTCCTGTGTGCTAGGAAGGGAGGATGAGAGTAATAGATTCTATTTGCAGACTTTGGATTCTTCTGCAGTTTGGCTGGGATGATGATGTAGAGTTTGAAGTGTTTGCTGAAATCAAATTAAAGCAGTGCCAAAAGAATAAACATGTCTTGTTCAAACACTGATAAGAAATGTGTGCCATGACTTTGATTATATCCTTCAACCTTCCTAAATATCTTCCTGCTCTTTGTAGGAGAGAGGCAAATTAAAGAATCTCTTTCCGTTAAGATGTTTATCACAGTTTGGGGAGGAGAGCGGGGGAAAACTACTTTTGGACTAAAACATCTTGTGCTCTGCTTTACGGCTTTTTGGCAACATTCCTTCACACTGGAAAGTAAGAAAAAACGTATACAGATTGCTGCAAATATCTTTGAGGGTTAGGACACCTGTTTAGAAGGATGCATTTTTGGTTGTTTTTCTTTTCCCTCTTAGCTTTTATAATAATAATTCAAGTGTGTATTTGAGCTGTAGTGCCCTAGATGCAAGTCCTTCCTCTTTGCAGGAACAGCGTGTCTCTGGGGGTGGCCTGGAAGGATGTCCTGAGGGATCTGGGTCTCCTCAGTAAGAAGAAAATTTCTTGCACCTATCTTGAGCATCAGTTCAGCAAACCTTATTTTAAGGTTAAGGAATCTGGGAATTGAGCTGTAGCTCATTTTTGAGCATCAGCTTTATTAGTATACAGTGAAAGTGTGACTGGGGTTTATTATCATTGCTGTCGGCCTGGATTTGGCTGTGAAACACCAAAGAGGTCAAAGCCATGACCTCTCTAATGCTGCTTTCCTTGGCTGGTTTTGGCCCACGGCAGTGGTCACCCCAACTGCATTTGGCAAAGGCTCTTCTTCTCATGTCATCCCTTTTCTGTGGCCTTCAGCCAAACCTGGGGCAAAGGAAGTGATCTCTGAGGGACACTGCGTGGTCACTGCCCAGGAGAGCAGTCCACCAGCTCCTTTTCTCCAGTCGAGACATACCAGCGAGAAAGGCTTATCTATGCCATATTCTCTACATCCCAAATCTTATCCTATTCCAAGCTGAAAGCACTTGGATAGATGCTGTGTAAAGCCTAATGGGTTTATCAAGGTGGGTTTTGGCTAAACCTGACCCTCTTTCCTGATGCTTCTTCCTCCTGTTTGTGGCAATGTCTCAGGATTCTGCTGGCTCTGAGTAGGCAAATAACTCCTTATCCCCATGAGGAAAACTCTCCCTGAGCTGTACAGGGTTGAAGTATGAGTGCCATACCTTTCAGTGGGCTCTGTTGATCGAAATGGTATTAACACCCTGCATGCTAGGGCACAGTCTCTTATTAGAAGCAAGAAATAGGGAGATACATTCAGGGTAGTGCTCCTTGACAGTGTCCAGCTGCATTTCCAGCTACGCTTATGTGTATCCATCCTTCGTTTTTGCTGTAATTGCACTTAAGGAGCTAAAGTTTCTGCCGTGTGATATCTTCTGTGCAGCCTTGTGAGGCATGTATCTTATTCGTGGGCAACAACAGTCTTCTGCAAGGATGTAGAGGCCTTGTATAGCCAAGTACCTTTTCCTCTGAGATGTTTTAAAACTGCAGTTCAGTTGCGAAGGTTTAACCTGAGATAGGAAAGCCTAAGGTTAGATATGCCTGTATCTGTTGTTTGGAAAGACCCAGGGGGTACTACTGCCCTTTTTGTGTCTGCCGAGGAAGAGACTGAAGTAGTCTAGAGAGATAAGCAGTGGGATGCTGAAACCTGCCTCTTCCCATGTGCTCCTGTCTCCCTCCCAACTGAAATAAGAGGACCATTCTGGGGGGAAAACACAGGGAAGGGTAAGAGTTGAGTGTGTTTTGAATAAGGGTCCAACCACTTATTGGAGCGGGTTTGTCATGCCATGGATGGTCATCTGTTGTTTCATAATAGGTTACCGAAAAATTTTGTTGATGTCAGTCTTGACAGTAGCGGTAGTGTGTACCCCCATGTTGAGCAGTGGATTGCGGATGTCACCTGGAGAAATCCTCTCCCTGCTTTAGATGGAGGAACTGGACCTTGGCAGTCTAAGGGTGCGGGTGTAGCTCAAAAATAGGTGATTGTAACCGGCACGTGGGCGGAAAGAATGAATGTGTCCTTTAATAGACAAAAATGAAACCCGATGAGGTTCTGTCCTTCTGCACAGCTTTAACTTCTCAGTGCGTGACGTGAAACACTTCTGCAGAAATCAGGATAGTTTGGCCATGTGTAAAATGTCATTACTGCTCAGTAACACGTTTTTGCAGTTTGTGCAGTAGCGCAATTACACTAGACAACATTGGAAATTGCATCTCCGTTTTACAATTTTCTGTACTTGGAATGAGGGTTAATAAGCAGTATGAAATTAGGGACAGGGGATCTTCTCAGTTGCTGGAAAATTGTTAGCTTGCCTCATTTGGCAAAAAACTAATGCTAGATATTTTCTAGAATGAAAATGTTTTCACTGTGAGAGATGGAAAAGAGGTGCCATTGCAGTGCAGTGAGGATGTTTTACATTTTGAACTGGTGGTTGTAATAGATCCACTTTTTTTTTGCTGTAAAATGGTCTCAGTTGAGACAGGACGAAATTATCCATACACTTTCTGTTCAGGATTATCCCTTGTGGAATACAAGAACTGCTGTTTTGACTAGTTATTTTTGTCAGTCTGATGGTTTGAATCTTCCATAATGTCACCGACACCTGAATTCTCTGATTTCTTCTGACACAAGCCCAGTTATGTTATCATAGCTTCCTCAGAAGACGTTATTCTTTCTTTTTACTTTTTTAATAACAAAGTAATGGTTTCAAGTCAAGTGAAATTGTTTTTCTTTTCTCCCTGAGCATAGAGAAACAACAGAAGGAAGATTTATCTGCCTTATGTGTTTCAACCCATCTGGTGGCAACCTTTTGGGTTGCGTCTGCCAAGCTATGCCTGGTGGAAGGGTTTACTTCCAATTGTAGCTCTGTTTTTTGAGAGACGCAAACTTCACTAGCACCATGAGGAAGACATGGCATCTGCAACACGAAAGCTGTGGATGTGGGATGTGAGAGGGTATAAACCATGCGCTTTGCACTGTCTTTCCTCTGGAAGATGTTGGCTATAACTAGTGGAGAAATTACTTATTTCATTATCATGAAGAGCTGAATAAAAGTGGGTGTTGCCTGGCTCAAGGCAAATTTTAAATTCTATTTACAAAATGTTCCCACAAAAAAAAATATCTGGAAACGCTTCAGAAAGGAGCTCTTGCACTGATGGATTTGCGCTAGACACTATTAAGCCCTGTTATTTTTCTGGCACTGCCTCCAACGCCTCTTGAGAATGTGCAGAGTAGGCAATAAAATGAATGTAACTCTTTTAAAGCAAGGTTGCATAAATCATCAGAAAGAAGAGGAGCTTCTCATATACCAACAGCACCACTCCATCTATCCTCTTCAGTGGAGAAATGAGCTCAGGCTCTTCGTTTGTGCCCCTTGACCTGGATTAGTGTCAAGTCACTTTTGGTATCAACTGGAATTAAGAGGAAAATTATTTCTCTCCAAGGGTGTTGAACCTCAAACTTGTTTTTTTGTTTGTTTGGTTTTTTACTTGCACGTGTTTTCTAGACTCTCTGCTGTGTTGGTGCCATGATCACCTTGGAGTCCCTTGACAACTAACCAAAGCCATGATCTTTAGAGTGCTATGTGAGCTTAGCCATGTTTAGACATGCGGATGGGTCTCTCCAAGTGAATAAACTTGCTGTTCTTCAAAAATTTCATGGGGTTTTTTGGTTTTTGGTTTGTTGTTTTTTTTTTTTTTTCAGTTATAATTTTAAATGATTTATGAGAAATATTCCAGTCTTTAGTCTACCAAATGGAGCTTCCCATCCAAGTTTTGCTGTGCTATGAGAAAATGCTGTAGCTGTTGGAAGCATTAAGGATCTGCTTTCCAGCAGGGGCAAGCCATGGGATAAATTAAAGCCTTAGTAGAGCAGCCCAGAGCAAACAATAGTTTGCAGGTTGTGATTTGGCTGTGAGCTACTAAAAAGGAAGTGCTGTGAAACACAGGGGTGAACTTATTTCTTAGAAACAGACTGGCTGCTAGGGGAGAGTCCCAAGTCTTTTCTAAAGAAGAAACTATGAGAGGCTTTCCAAGTTTAGCTTAGCTGCTTGCAGTTATCTTGAGCAGGGAGAAAATAGAGTAGGACGAGATTTAAGATCATTGGGGTTTTATATCTGTAAGGTTTCTAACACAAGGAGTAAAATCAGTAAGAAATGACCGTTCAGGAAGTTTAGACAAGATACATGAGAGCTTTAGTTTCTTGGCATTGGTGAAGTAAACTTGAATCCTCTTTGGGAATTTGAATCTAAACTTGTTGATTTTGTTTGATATTACTGACCACTGTTACGAGCTCCTTGCAGAAGCAAGCACAAAAAATGGAATATTTGTTTTTTGGTGATGGGCTGTTGGGTTTTTTTGTGGTTGTGGTTTTCTTTTTTTTTTCCTTTCTTTTTCCTCTTTTTTTTTTTTTTTCTTATTTGTACTATCTTTGAGCAATTTGGGAATTGATCCAAGAGCAGTCAATGATATCTTTTATTTTTGCAAATCCCCTGACACTGCTGTTTCACCTGGCGTCTTCAGGGTACAACTAAAGGAGCAGTGTTTTAACCAGGATGTGTGTGTTGGTATCTAGAATAGATGGCTCAAGGTGTGATGTATTTCTGGGCTTGTGCTCAGTTGTCCTCTCTGTTTGGAAGTGGACCCAAGTGGCAAGGCTGAGCATGCTTGAAAATTAATGCATTGATGGAAGCCCAGCAGTCTCTTGGGATTGATTCCAGAGTTTGGATCCGGATTAAAATTCCCCCCAAGGACTTTGGGAAGTGGTATACAAGGGGACTTGGTGAAATTTGAGATGAGTCCAACTTCCTCAAGATGGCAAGAAGATGAATGTTTTTACCAAGGGCAAGAGAGTGGGAGGAAACGCCCAGATTAGGGAGGGAAGGGGAAATATTTTATGGTGGGGTAGTGCCTGGGAATGAAAGGGATGAATTGTGTCTCGGCAGATATGAATCTTTCTGTTTTAATCCACATCTAGGAAGTAAATACAAAGAATCTTGCCGACTTCTGGGAAGGGGGAGAGGGGAGGAGGTGCAGCTCTGAGCTTTTCAGCTGTGCTGCTGAGGCAGAAATCCCTATGCTGCAGTCCAGCTGCTAAGGGACCTGATGCACAGGGCTGGTGCACGATGCCTCAGGAGTGGAGGTGGACAGAACAATAGGAATAGGTGGATGCGCTCTCTCAGCCTGTAACTTTATAAGACTTAAGCATGCTGCCAGCAAAATTGTCAAGTCAGCAAGTGGATCTCTCTGCTGCATGGGAAATGGCTTCAAGTATTTGATAATTTTGCTCGGTTTTGGGAAGGGTGGGTTGTGTTTTAGGTGATATCATGACATTTTTGTTCATTTCAAAATACTTTTTGGGGGTGTGGTTGTTCAAAGAAAAGAATAAAATTCTGACTGACTTCTCTGTAAAATTTGGATTCTGCAGATTTAAGTTGTGTCTCTGAGATCCTCAATAGCCTTTGCAAGCTTTTGCTGTGCTTTCTTGATGCTGCAATTTTACTCTGCGTTTTATCTGTAGCATAAGATTTGACACACTCAGGAGCACTGGTGATGACTGACTATAACTTCATCTATTAAGATGAGTGAATTTCCCTCTTCCGTCTTTCAGCAGCAGCAAAGTGTGCAAGAATTACTTAAAAATGAAACTTAGAACATACACTGGCTGGGTGTGATCTAATATTTTTGCTACAGGAAACTACTACTTGAATATTAAGGTGGAAAAGCAGTTGAGATGAGCCTTTGCCAGTCCATTGTGCTGTGTGTCTGAAAGGAACTGTGAATGTTCAAGTATGTCATTACTCACAAAAATAATCTGGAAGAGCCCCTTCTGTCTTTGGCTGTTGAAATTACATCTAATCAGGTTAACTGTGGGGAAAAAATGACTAGAAGTTCCTCGCAGTTAGCTTAGCTAACTTGCTTATTGCAATTAGCCACCACTAAAATTATGGAAAGAGCAGAAAATGTTCCTGTCCTTCTGGTCGTGTGAGTGATTCCATACCAAACTATGAATCTGTCAACTTCTCAGTTTAGATAGCAAAAGCTCTGTCCAGCCAAGTACCTCAATGTAGATCTCTGACTTTGTGCCCTGTGTAAATGATCATGCCCCCATGTGCTTTAGTGTTTGCTGAAGTCAGCAGCATTGGACAGGGAGGTACTGAAAAGTGGATTTGGTTGTGCTGTTACACACCAGAGGGCCCATACCAGAGAACTCTGTGGAAATCCTGGGTGTGGTAATGTGATATAAATGGTTGGGGAAAATATTCTTGATGGTTGTAAGGCTAATGCAGTGAAGTCACTGTGGAAGAAGCACTGTTTTTACATGCACATTGTGTCTGTTTAACACACACCCTCCCCGCTCTAAATATCAGCTTTTGGATCTGGTGTGTGCACATCTTTGGAAAATGCTACATAACTCCTGCTCATGTCTTAGACATAGGTTGCAGCAGTGATGCGAAGCTGTGTTTCTGACACGTACCACAGAGGGAGGGTAGTTAGGGTGGTCTCCTCACTTTGCGCATCCTGCTGTACTGAACCCCAGCAGATCCTTGGGTGCAGACACCACCAGCCTGGCGCAGGTCAGGAGCTGTTTTAATACAAAAATACAGTGTTGGAAGGCAAAGCCCTGCCTCCTTTTGTTCTCTGCAGTTGAGGCATAGTCAGTTTGTCAGCCAGTCCTCTTGACTCCCCACTCAATCTTGAAAGCTTCTCAGTCTGCTGTTTGGTGTCTCAGGCTTTTGAGAACATCATCCAGAAGTTTTCTCACCTGGTTTGGATAGATGGAATGGCCAAAAACAATAGAAAATTCAGTAGATCTTCCTTTTAATCTAAGGGGACTCTTGTGCTGCAGTGTAACCCTTTTCCTTTGCTTGCTCTAACTTGTTTTAATTTGCCCTTTGCCCTCCTATAATTCTTCTTATGAATTCTTATATTCTGTAGTTGCACCACGCTTCAAAGAGTGGGTGGGGGTGGGGGAGTTATGTGTGTGGCTTTTTTCTTTTTTTTCTTTTTTGTGTGTGCTTAACTGCTTGACTTATTTAACTTGCAGATGATCTGAATTTCTTGTTCTGACTAACATGCTACCTAAGTGGAGTATTCTACCTTGGTAAAACTAACTAGCTAACTTCAACACCAGGTGCTATTCTGACCCTGATTATTCATTGTCCTTGTGCCTTATGGCCATATTTTGGTGGTCACAGTGTCTGCAGCCTTTCATTGTGCATGACACACAGATATCCTGTCCAGCCTAATGCTGCCCTCTCAACACAATAAAATGCTGCATGTCTGAAATGACTGATAACCGTCGATGGTTACTGTCCAGTAAAGAGGTCAAGAAACAAGGCAGCTTTAATCAACTACTGTAGTCTTCTTCTCCAGTCCCTGCTTCTCCTCCCCACCTTCCCCTTTGTATTTTAACTGTTTTCTCTAATTTTTTTTCTTTCCCCCTAACTTTACAGCATTTCCATACAAACTCAGCACATAGGAGGATTTCTGGGCACATGGCCAAGCTGTGATCCCACAGTTCTTCTCAGCTACTGAAATTGGGCAAAAAAAAAAACCTTGCTGAAATCTTGTAGTCCCTGGTTTTCCTGATGTAGTTCTTTGTCTTCGGTTATGTTTACATCTCTTGGGAGCATGAGGGGGTGCCTTTCCAAATCATCTGTACTTACGGCTCTTCAGATCTTTGTTGACATTGTGTTGTCCAGCTGGTAACAGGAGAATGTAGGAAACTCTCAGCCTCAGTTTTAGGAAGCTGAGTGTTTGGGTTATTTAATCAATTTGCTTTAAGATCATTAAGTTCTGATGTCTCGTGACTTCTTGCATTTCATCAAGATGATATATGGTTTTTGTTTTTTCATCCTCTTTTTGTTTATATGTTTTCCAATTACATGTCAAATAAATTACTGTGCACAAGATCAGAGTAAAGAAATGATTGTCTGTGCGTGGGGGGCTGGATCTTGGACTTTTTCCTGTTTTAAACTCTCAGAATTTTCAAAGTAACTAAGCATAGCCTAGATGCTCTAATGAAAGGTCTGACTTTCAGAAATGAAATTATTTTCTATGGAAGGAGATCTTTTATTTCAAGAACCCAATTCAGATTTTTTGGGGAGGTTGTTTTTGTTTTGTTCTGTTTTTGGTTTGTTGTTGTTTTGCTTCGGTTATTTTTGGTTGGCTGGGTTTTGTTGTTTGTGTTTTTTGGCTTGTGTGTTGGGTTTTTTTGTTTTTTTTTTTTTTTTCTTAAAAAAAAGAGCTTAAACCACAGTTCTAGGGAAGTCAGTGATACGGGTTTTGTATTAATTGGAAAATATGTAGAAAAATTTACTCAATGTAGGATGTCCAGATTTAATATTTGTGTGAAGTGGAAAGCATGGTCATTCTGATAATCCTCGAATTAGACAAGGTTTTTTACATGAACCTGTGGCAGGTGGTAGAAGTCAGGAATTACAGGCATTCCTAAAAATGCTTTGGGCTGTGCTTGTTTTAAAAGGAACCCTGCTTCTGCCTGAAAAACACTTCTTGCTGAGTTAAACGAATTAACCAAGGGGCAAAATCAAAGCTTTAGCTAAAAAGGAGAACAATTACAGCTGGAGGGGAGCAAGACAACTCTAAAGCTTACAGCCCTTATGGGTGGACAGGAACTTGTCTTCATGTTGCTTTCCATTAATTTGTCATCTTCTCAAAGACTAAAAATACCTGCGTATGTGGACTTTAACTTGAACAGGAAGTTCTGCCCAGTTCAACAAACAGTGTTGCAGTGGAAACAAATGGGTTGCAGCTTTACTGAGTATGGCTCTTAAAATTGTGCTACTTTTGTAAATTTAAGGGTGTAGATGTGGCATGGTGTGCAGACTGGAATAGCTAATCCCAGTAAATATTGCTCAGACTTTCCTCCCTCACTCCAGTATACAAACCATAGCATTTCTCAGGTGTGATGGGGTGTGTTTGCAAATTACTGATGTGCACTGATTTCTCCTGTTTAGCTTATGTAGTGTGTTGTCTACCAAGCTAGCCATGGCCAAAAGGCTGATTGGCAACTGCTGGAAGGGAAGGGATGCTCTGTTAGGTAGGTAGAGTAGGCAATCTTTTTTAAACTTGCATATCTGAACTTTAAACATCATGCCATGATTTTGTTTTGGGTTTCTCTTTCTTTTTTTCTTTTTCCACTTCCCCCCCCACCCCC
>NW_009940006.1:0-5925 GCF_000696875.1 Nestor notabilis
CATCAATCCAGCCTGTCCAGATCCCTCTGCCAGAGCTCTCCTGCCCCTTCAGCAGATCAACACTCCCAGCCAAATTGGCATCATCTGCAAATTTACTGAGGCTGTCCTCGATCCCCTCATCCTGATCATTGATGAAGATATTAAATAACACTGGCCCTAACACTGAGCCCTGAAGGACACAACTAGTGACCAGTCACCAACTAGATGTGATGCCATTTACCACCACTCTCTGGGGTGCTGGTTCTCCAGGTTTTGTAAGCATTTCTGTGTTGTGACCCTATGCAACTCATATTGATTTCATCTTTAAGTCAATAATAAAGTATAAAAATAAAAAATAAATTAAAAAAAATCTCAGATACACAATATTATGAGAATAGTAAATAAAATTAAATGTGTGCATCTTCAGGCTACAGGCATCCTTCTTACCTGATGCTTTTTAAAAGAACCACCCAGAGCCTTAAAACACTTGAAATGAATAATTGTTCTAGACATCTCCTATATGCTCCATAAGTATAAAAGTAATTTATGTTAATTCCTTATTATCTCTATAACAACCAGTGTGATAGGACTTTGGTTAATTAATAAAAAAAGCTAATTTAGAGGAATACTTTGTAGCAGCCAGCATGAGGATACTATCAATCACACGGAGGTGGGGAACAGACTGTGGGATGCTCAAAATGAATTTCCGTATCTGAGGACAAAATTTGCCTCTGGGGCTCTTCTCTCAGCAGTCAGCGGCTCTACAAACTCCTACACAAATAACTTACTGGGGTGCAAAGGGAGAGCCTTTGCAGTCAGAGACCCTTAGACCATGCTAAAACTTTTACTCTGAATTGTGCTCAAATCATTTATGCCATTTAGCAAATATTTAATATACCAATAACAAGAGTAGCATATGTATAACAAATGCTAATAAATAATTGTAAATAAAAGTAATTATAAATAATGAATCACTGAAGTAAACAATCTGTTATGTTGGTTTGGGGTTTTTTTTTACAGAGGCTTTGCTCAGTTTATCCCTGCTGTGAGGGTAAATAGACTCTCTGATAGCTGGCAGTGGGATGATCTGGGCCAAATGGGGTGCAGAAAAGCTAGTGGGGTCACTTAACACAACAGTCACAGCTTTCCCAGCACCAGGACTGCAGAAGTGGAAAGTTATAGCAAATTCATATTTTTAACCTGAGAGGTTTTGCTGCTTGTTAAAGGCACCAGCAGCCCTACAAACTGACAACTCTATATCCAAATGGATACATAAGGAAGTGCTTCTCAGAACTGAACCTGAAATAATTGGCTTCCTATCCTGCTCTGCAAGCCCGTCTGAAGCCTGATATGTCTAACAAAGTCAGAACCATCTGAGCTATGAGGCTTCTGGTGCCTGGGGAGAAGGGAAATGTTGGTGTTTGGAATGGGCATTTGCACATTGTATGGAATCAGATCATCAAATCACTTCACCTAGAAGCTCAGGGGCTTTTTAGATATATAACTTTCAATCTCTCCCTGTATAAAATATTTTTCTGTGGTTAATAAGAAACACTATTGAAAATGGTTTGTCAACACAACACTCATAATGAGGCATCTTATCATTGGTCACAAAAATATTTATTTTTCACTGAAAAACCTGGCCTTGCTTATAGATCAGGAGGAAAAAAAATCCAACCAACCAACCAAGAGAGAACAGCACAAAAAATATCTTCCACCCTGTTGAAACATCTCTGCAGAGAAAACTATTGTTTTCAACAACAGTAATCACTGCCAGTCAGGACTAAGAAATAATGAGGAACCTAGGGATGGAAAATTTAAAATCCCCAAGCAAAAACATATTTGGATAGTCATCTCTGGAGCTATGCAGAGCTCCTCAGAGCAGCCTTTGCTGGAGCATAAACACCCACACAACCTGTGAGTCTGTTTATCTACAGGTTGTTTAACATGCTTTAAGTTACCTGCTTTGATATCACTTGCTTTGTTGCTTTACCTTGATTTGCCTCCGGGCAGCTCTAGAAATAAACCTAAACACTGTTTCCACACTTTTCCACAAAATTACCATGCAAGAAACATGCATCATGGACAATGGTGGTTTGGGCTGCAATAATTTGGAAAAATAATTCAAAATGCATGTATCATCATAATATTTTTTTCAATGTCTGCAAGAAGCCATCAATGGTAGACATCCTATTAAAAAATCAACCTCAGGCTCTGCTGCTTTATCTGGATGTAGTTGAGGCACTAAGCCAGGGCACTGGTAACAAGACATACCTTCTGCAAACATCACTTCCTAAAAGCAGCTCTTGGTGCTGCCTGATTCCCCATTACAGCGTCTTCTGGTTTCTGAAAAGTGCCAAGCAGAGAAACTGCTTGACAGAATGAGCTACGAAACACATACCAGAGTAAGGAGAAAGCTATCTGCCACCACAATATACCTATTTCTTGTATTATTTGTATTTATCACACAATTAAGTTCTTTACATATATATAACTTGCCAAATACTTGACTACCATTATTAATGATATTACTGTGTTAGATCAACAGAGAGTGAACAACTGGCTGGCACCCAGGCAGGCACCTCCTGCTCTTGCGAAGAAGCCATAAAACAGGATTCTAACAAGCGCCCAGCATTGTTCTGTCTTCACCACTTGTATGAACAACATCCCGGAGCAGCACACATTAACAAGGGGGAAAGTGTCACATACAGACAGAGAACTTCATGAAGCTCTTCAGTTTTCATCCATCACTGGCTGCCCAAGTGCTTGTCTGAGAAATTCCAATCACCACAACATCATGGCACTGGACTAGATCGTATCTCAGAATGGCAGAAACACCAAGCAACACAGTGCTCTGTAACCTTGGATGAACCACACTTTGCTGGGCCAGGTTTAAGATAAAGGCTAGATGTACATTAAAGGATTTAATCTTCTTCCAGAAACAAGCAGCTTTACGCTACACTGTAAAACACAAGATGTGACAACAGACTTGACTTTGATGGAGAGTTGACTCTTCTAGGAAGAATGCACACAGGAAATGAAATTGAAACAGTCAGTGTATAACCTCCATACTTTTATATACCATTAAAATTTCTTATATCACACGTAAAATAAAACCCCATATCTCATGCTGCATGGGCACTGACTGTGATACACACAGGAATGCTGAGGGGTGAGCCCAGCGTAGGAGCAAAGTTACAACTGCTGAACAGTTTTCCCTTCTATCTTTTTCCCATTGAAAGCACATTAAGTAAGAATGGAGCTTGCAGCTTTTTTACAATTAGGAGATAAGTTATTCAAAGGTGAAGGTGCATCTTCAGGTAGCTACAAAGTAGGAATGCTTTTCTAAACCTTACAGGCTGAACTACTATAACTGACATTCCATATTTTTGTTTAATTTTAAAATTACACTGCAGCAGGCATCCAAAAGGCCATCCCACCATCATCACTCAATGTGGATCTGCTGGGGAAGCCAAAGGAAACGCCTTGATTAGAGTTTGATGAGGACCTGTCCTTTGAAGTGGTCCTACAGTAGAAGGCATATGGTAATTAGGACAGCTTCTTTCTATATCATTTCATTCGTCTGTCAGACCATTTATGAAATAGAGATACACCGCTGTAGTCATTTTCTTCCATCCAGGGGTAGTAACATCACTGATCCAAAATCTGGTGAGGCTGTTGTAGGAGGCTGAATAGTCTTCTTTGAAAGACTGGGCTAATTACTATAATCCCCTGCAGTGTTACTGACGTGGCAAAAATCTCAAGAGGCTGGAACTGGTGATGGAATGACAATAGGCTTAGGGACAAAGTCTCTTTATATTGATAAACTGAGTGTGCTCAGTGCCAGCCTAATGTAACTAATGTTTGTTTCCTTTGTTTTTCCTTATTATGCTTGTATTCACATACTAAAATACCAGTAGCAGTCCAGGAGATTGCTAACCAAGCTGTGGAAAACACGGTTACAACTCAAAAGAAAGAAATTATAGCAAAGGTTGAGTTCTGCTTTAACAAACCTTGAAAATCCCTCATCTTGTCACTTGAGTGGTTTGTACTAAAGTCCTGTAACTAAGAAAAAACCTCCAGAACCAGCATTTGGCCTGAATTCAGCAATTACCTTCATCAGGTCTCAAGTTCCAATGCACAATGCCTTCCTACAATATTAGTCCAATCTTCCGTTGCAGAAAGCAATCCTTATATTTTAATATTACCTCCCCAAGACCTACTTCTAAACCTCTACCCATGCACAGGAAAGACACTAGTTGTGCTTAACTTGCAGCCTTTCCAAAGGGAGCAATGCTTACCTGACACTCAGGTGCACACACCTGTATTTAGTCCTGAGAAAAGGTGACCACGGCACTAGACAGGCACATTCAAAGCCCTTGGATTTTCTATGATTCTACGACTTTGAGGAAGGCTCTGTTGATCTATCTATAAAGCATCTCCACCCCTTAAAATGTTGAGCCCATGGGTGGCTGTCACACTTCTGCAAGACCTGCTCTATCTGTTCCCTCTGCCTCCCAGACAGCTGTGATGCTGGCTTAATGCTGCCTGCGGGGCTCAGCTGAACTGGAACTGGCCAACAGCTTCCCTCTGACTGGATCTCAGGGAAAACTGGATCCCAAAATTACCTAGGACACCTTCAATAACAATGGAGTAAGCACTGACATGAAGGAAATAATGATTGCAAGGAGCAGCCAGCATGATTTTGGTCAAATAAATTACAATTGTTTGGGCAGGTTTATTTTAATAAGATCTTGTGAATGGACCTTCACAAGCAAACTGGTATGGAATAGATGGAGGGAAAATTACAAAAATAAGGCTGTTTCCTAGCAGGACAGAGAAAATTCTTGGGTCAGACACACATTCTTTCCTATGTGTGTCTGATCCATGAATGCTGAAGATCAGATACTGGATTGAAAAAAAGCATGTATCTGGTTCTTACATACAGAAATTCTGAACCTTCAGAGGGTGAGTTGAAGCTTCTTTGGCATGTGAAAAATACAGGGATGTACCATTCCTCCAAATCATTTATAAGGTAATAACCCTCTATTAGCTATAGAAAGTCCTGTTAGATAAACAGTAACACCAAAGTCCAGAATACCAGTTAAATACAGAACTGGAAAAATAGCCATGCTTCTTGAGTGGAATAACCTGCTCAGGAAAACTATGTCATTTAGAACAAGCCTGTTAGCTTAAAAATATCTCAAAAGGCAAGTTTTGCAAAAATTAGGTGTTATTTCCAGGATCTAGTGCCCAAACTTCATTTCAGAAAAGAGTAAACAAAACAAAAAGGGTTAAGATTAATAAAGCCACCCAAGATGTGACTGTTCACACCTTGAGGACTTCCTAATGAATATGAAGACTTACAACAAAGCATTTTTCTGGGAAAACCTAAGAGCCCTCAAATTGTGCCACTTGTTAAAGGAAGATATTTCAAAGCAGTGGAAATTGCTCCACAGCAGCAATGGAAGACAATACTCAGAAAGGATGTATCGTACCATTGTGCTTACTCGGAATAGGATTTTGTAATCCTGGACAGGGATCTCCATGTAATTTCTGAGCACAGATTCAAGGCTGAACAGGGTTGGTGTCAGAAACCACGGGGAAAGCCTCAAAAAAGACAAGTTTGCAGAAATTTAAGCAGCTTGGAAGGTACAACACTGGTGGGGAGCTCCATGAGTCAGCAGACAAGGGGATGGAATCAGATTTGCCCTATTTAGCATACTGCCAAAAGCCTGAGTCCATAAGGTGATTTCTCAAGAGCTTCTACAAGTCTGTCTTAGCTACTTCGCTGCTGGTTTCAACTTCAGAAATCAGAACTAGGCAAAATTAGACCCAAAAGTTTCAAACAAGCACACATCCATCTAGAATTCTGCTGATCTCAGTGGAGTTTTTCTGGTTTTCTGTCAGTACAGTGATACTGTGTCCTGGGTTCAGCTACAGCAG
>NW_009940007.1:0-26334 GCF_000696875.1 Nestor notabilis
CACCCCTTCCTCAGCAGTGACACCCTGCCCGTTCCTGCCCGCTCCCCGCCCAGGGTCTGTCCTCGGCTCCCTCCCGTGCTGCGGGACCCCAGCTCGGCTGCTTCTCTCCCCGGGACGTGGGCATTGACACTGGCATCCAGGGTTTCTTCCTTTTTTTCCCCTGGCTTCCTGAAAGGGACGGGGCTGAAGTGAAGCCAAGTACCGGGGCAAAGGCGAAGCTAGGAAGAGGATTCAGCGAGGAAGTTGTTGCTGTGTTAAGAGGATAAATTAAGTTTAATCCCCCCAGATGGAGGCTGAGACCTATCCAGCCACTCAGACTAATATAGAAACCCCTGAGGAGATTAGAGGGGTTGGGTAGGGCTGGGAGAGGAAGAAAAGGGGAAGCTGGAGAGTTTGAGGATCTCACAAAAAAACAGGAAGAGATGGTCAAGAAGGAGCCCAAAGCATCCCTTCAGAGCTATATAACATTGGTGGGAAGAAAGACCAAGTCTCTTTGGTTCAGTATCCTATCTTAGGAGTTTAATAGGCAGAGGAGGGCAAGAAACTTCCTATTAGGCAGATGTGGGATTATTTGCCCTCTGCTTTAGGTCTCATTCTAATCTTGGTTAGTTGGAGATCAGTTTAAATCCTGAAATACCAGAGTTGTTATGTCTTGAGTGGTTTTGTGGGCTTTGTTTTGGAAATGAGCTTCATTTGTTTGTTTTGGTTTTCACTTTGATAACGTTGAGTGGGTTTGATGTCCATATAACTTATGTGTGTTTATGCAGCCCCTTTTTGAATCTTATTAACTTTATAACACTGATGCTCTGTTCAATGAGTTCCAGGCTGTAATTTTATGACATCTGGGGGGGGAGGGAGGGGGGGAAACAACCAACAGAAGAAGATCAGAAGAAAAGCTGTTTCTCTGTAGGAACAATGCTGAGACAGGAAAATAAGGAAAGCTATACTGGTTGGGGGTACGAGGGTAGCCAAAGAAATGGTGATGAAATCCTTTTGGACAGATCAGATGAAGGGAGTTGAAGGCCATATCCCATAAAAGCTCTGCAAGTACCTCGGGAAGAAACTGAAAGGGGAAATCAAATTCCTCACAGGAGATGGTAGAGAGAACAGCCATTGCATCCCTCAAGGACACAGCAAGGAGACAGAAACCTGGTCCCCTTAGAAAGGGCAATATGTGAGATTTGGAGTGATCCCCACCAAGAGAGCATGCTCAAGGCTACAGGAACTAGAGATGAGTACTAGTTCTGTTAGCGTACTTGGGATGCCAGTGGTGTCTCTCACACCCTTATCAGCCTGCTTTTGCAGAGCTGGAGGAATGACAGTACATGTGGGAGAAGTGCAGGGCCTATGACAGGAATTCCTGGTGGGGTCAGGGGCTGCGGTGCATTGTGAAACTGCAATTCATAAGGCAGAGAATGAACTCTAGACTCCACGTTTGCCCACAAGATATATGGGACTGCTCACTCACCTGTAAAAGATGGCAGAAAGATGATGGCCAGGGGCTAAGAAAAGCTCCAAACAATTCAATTGCTGTTTGTACATTGTGCTGTCAGGCACCTTGTTCACCAGTGGTTGTACATACCTGTAGATAAGGACTGAAACACAACCTTTTGGAAGTCCGTAAGTCTAGTGGTGGTGGAGGCAGTTTTCAATCCGTATCTGCTGAACGTACTCCCCTGGGAAGATGGTAGCTAAGCCATGAATTTGGGTAGAGTAGACCTGTGTTCAGGCCAAATATTCTATCCTTTCTCCCATCCTGTAGCTATGGGAGGGAATCGGGCTCCAGTTGACAAGGTCTCTTGCTCTGGGAAGCAAAGGGATGTAACACAGAGCACAGAGTTTTTCCCTATCTCTTCTCTAAGAGGCAACATATGTGCATACAGGAATAGGAATGCAAGGAATGATGTCATGGGCACACAGCAGAAACATTCTCTCATACTTCTGTGTGCACAGACCCCTCTAAAAGCTCAACATCCAGACGTTTGACATCGATTCAGCTTGCAACTGCATTACACTGGTATTCACATGTGATTTGCAAGCACTGAAATCAAGAGCTATCCTTTTTCTTTGAAAAGATAAAAATAGATATGAACGTAAATGTTCAAACATGGCCATAGCCTCCCTTTCAGGATTTGGAAGTTCAGTGTAACAGGGTGAATTTCATAGCCAGCACACCAAGTCTCATGATGAAGTAAAGTGGTTTTAGCAGATCTCTAGACCATTATTCATTCATAGTAAAAGATAGATTCCTACAATTATTTTCAACACCTGATCTTACAACAAATTACTGAGGAAGTAGTTTGCTGTGGCAGGAGCTAAAACAAGATGTTTACCCCAAAACTATTTGGTAAAAGTGAGGAAGTCTTTGTGGGCAGTTAAGTGAGCAGACAGAGAGCCTGGAGAGCGTAGGAGTCTGGATAGTGGGGTTAGCAGGCTTTTCCACTGTGATTCATGGGGAAAAAAAGCCATGTCTTTGCCTTGGGGCTTGTCTTCACTTGAAAGATATTTGGGATAAAAGAAGAGTGCAAATTTATAACATTTTCCAGAGTAGCTCCATATGTGGACATATTTAGTGCTGAATAAGATTAAAAGAAAACCAGTGAAGAAGTATTCACTGAGGTAGAAGTATAAAAAATCAAGTATCTATGATGAGATGGGATGTTTCACAACTTCCTAGTTCTTTTTATGATGTCAGTGAGAGGCTTGTTTTAGGAAATTAGGAACCTCTACTTTTTCATAATTATGAAGAATGTTTTTTTCTCTCTTTAAATAAAGCCTCAAAAATGTTTTTGTTCTTTTTTTCCTTAATAATCTGTAACTTTTTAAAAGATGAATTCTGAGTATGTGGCATTGTGTCGATTTGTCCATAATCCACTACAGATTTTTGTCAGGAATTTTTCCTAGGTTCCTGTTGAAAGAAGTGCATAAACTGTTGACCCGTTAAAGGCCTCTTAATAAGCCAAGATCATGATACTTATTTTACCATCCTGGTATTAATTCCAACATGAGATATTGACTATAAGTCATGCCAATCTATATTTTTTATGTATAAAATTATACAGAAGTGAAGATCTTCATATTGACTTTAGTAACTTCACAAATATATGGAAAATAGGAGGCCCATTACTTACCAGTTTTCCAATACAAACCCCACAAATGAAAATGCACTTAAAATCAGCAAACTTTATTTTAATCTATCACATTTAGTTTTATAGCGATAAAAAAACACATCACAGTAACTTGTACCTTATTATAATTTAATTAGAAAACAATAATGTTTCATGAATGTATATATTTGTTGCTTTAACTAATCATTATAATAAATAATTGTCTAACTGACAAAACCTCCCAAAACTGGCAAAATAATGAATTACCTTGCAATATAATGGCTTTTTACATTTATTATCTCATTTATCACTTGGAAAATGTCATAAAATGTTCATGGAGTCCATATTACAGTATGCCATCTCAAATCATAACTTTTTTGCATACGCTTTTTTACTCTAGCTTAACTAAGTAGAGTGTCTTGGATAGACCTGTTTCTGATTGCACAGAGGATGGTAATTTGAAGTATTTAAGAGCATTTTAGTGCAGAGGGCACTACAGAAGTCTACAACACATTTTGAGAGCAGCTTTATCGATATGAAAAAGTGGCTCTACAGCCAGCATACATGTGAACAGGTCAGAAAGGAAGTTCAGGCTGCCCAACAAACTTAAGGAGCAAGAGACATGGAAATTCTAGTTTTCCTTCAAAATTTGTAGGGTTTCTTCTTTATGCTAGTATTAGGAAACACATAAAGATTAATATAAATTTAAACTACCTTAAAATGGTGAAGAGATTACTTTATCCTATTAGGTTCTTAACTTTTGACACCATCTACTTACTTTAGATCTGTATCTGAACTGAGCCTTCAAGGTTTTTATTCTCTTCCTGGTTTCCATCAGACAGTCAATGCAGCTTAGATTTTACTCCTTTGGGACCAAAAGAACAAAACAAACTCTTTCTTACTCAAATTTGAATACAGAAACAACTGTACAAAAGAGACATACTACACATTCACACATATCAAATGATGAAAATAGGAACTCAAACAAACCAGCATCAGCTTTCCGTTTTGTCACCTCAAGAAATATTTGCCATGTATTTATTCATCAGACTGACACCTTAAGCCCATTACACTTTCCAAGTACTTACAGTGTTCCTCTCCTCCATTGTATCTCATATGGACTGTCTGTGGTGTAGACAAAAAGTCAATATACGTGAGCAGCACATATATCTGCAAGTGCTAATGATGCTACAAAGAAGGGCCTTTACTGACCACATCTGCACCAGGTGGGAGCCTTTACAGTCTTTTTTCCTTATGCTGTTGGGTCTGTCGCCCAGTCTCCCTACTTCCTACTATATTTTAAGGCTATTTCTATTTATTACAGTTCATCAGTTACTTGTACTGTATCAGGACTTGCAAACTCCAGTCAAGACTGGTTTTATACACTGAGACAAATAGATAACATAGAAATCCTTGTTGTGCCCAAAGCTTTTGAGGGAGCAACACTTAAATGCTGAGAACAAAAGGCATGAATGGGAGGATGATGAGCAACCAAATAAATCATAGTTGTACCCCTGCAGTCCCCTGGACAGTATAAACCATTACCTTCCTCATCGTTTTCTCTCATTTGCCCTCACTAATTTTCACTTTTTTTATGCCACATTAGTATTTATCATGTTATAAAGTGCTCTTTCTTAACATGCTGTACATTTTTATTAGTCACACGATGACACTTTTCCAAGCATCATTGGTACATTTATAATTAAGAATCAGTATGCATTGCACTATTAAAACAATAGGAGTATACTAGATAAACATTTAAGGTTCCTTTCTTCCCCTTGTGGACCAACTTTATTACCTTGTTTAAAATTTAAAATAAATGTGATTAGCAGCGAGTGCAATCATTAGTGCCAGCACTCCAAAATGGATGTAGTAGTCTATGTGTTCAAATCCTAAAGTTTTATCCTTCAAGCTTCCTTTTTTGTTAATTGTACTGTTTCTTACTTTATTAGCAAATAAGTTTACAGCATTTAGGTCATGGATTAGGATGTCAGTATGCTACAAATGCCCAAGCTAATCTCCAAAGATCACTCAACCTGAGTAAACTTAACCTCCACACAGGCAGATAGACAGGCAGAGGGCAAGGAACCACCTGGAAATAGGGTTAGCACTATGAGTGGTAGCTTGTAAAAGCCAAACCGTACACTCATATTTTAAGAGAAAGCCATTGAGTTATTCTTTCTATCAATCAGAATTGTTTGTGGATTTATAGATTTCAATTCTAATAACCTTGGTTCTCCTTTTATCTTCTGTGGCTGTGCTTTGCTAAGGTAGAGAAAGCACTTATTTGAGTTCTGAGAGCATTTTGTATTGCCCCTTTTCAGCTCATAAAGAAACAACAAAAGCACAAAGACACAAATTCCACAAAATGCTCATCTAAACATCTGAGTATACTGTTATGCATCTCTCCAACTTCTCAGCATCTTATCTCTGACAGGTCAATATTTGCCAATTTTATTCCTGGTGATTTAATGGAACATGTTCTTTTCTTCTTGTTGACAAATCAATTCTTGGCAGACCTTGGACCTATAGTAAATGTAATGAAAAGCAGCAGTATAAGCAGGACACTTATAAAACTTGCTTATACCACATATTACATATTCAGGGTTCATGAGTGTGGGAGTTGTTGGGGAAATTATATATTGCCCAATATAGACTTCTTTCCTTCTTTCTTTTCAGTTTATGATGATAACATAAAGAAAAATGAAGATTCACAGTGTTTTGAGGAGTTCAGGGCATCATCTTCATATTCGTTTTCCCATTTCAGTCTTTCTACTGCTCTCAAAAAATATGACTTCAAAGATTAACTTTCGTTGTTTTCTATTTAATTTAATATGTATGCTCTTCCCATCCTCTCATCTGTTAATCTCACAGAGTGGTACATGGCTCCTGCTTATGATATAGCCTCCTGGGATATTTTCTCCACTTGCCTGATCAGGCTTTCAGAATGAGGAACGAGATGGATCACAAAGAACCATACAGATTTTACAGTAAACTCCTTGCATCTTTGTACTTAAATAGTTTATTTACATTGAATAATGGGCGAATTCTGAAGAAGTAACACACGGAAGGTACTGCAGTTCATGTTTTTTTCAAATTTATTGTTAATTCCCATTCTTTTGGAAGGTGTACCCACACTTTAGAGACATGTGCACGATTGCCTGTTTCTTCTCTGTGTACAAGAGGAAACGTGGTTGCCATTAATCTCTGCTAGGCAAATGTGAAGTCTGAAGGCTAGAATACTGTTCCAATTTTATTGCTTCCCGCTTATATTGATGGCACTCCTGTGAAGCAAATGACAGGGAGAAGGACGAATGTATGCAGCTTAATTTCCTTTATTCACTAATACCTATTCACGCATCCCAGTGAATTACCTGATTCTCCATGAATCTCAGCACCCTCCTTACTTCCAGGAAACAGCAGTAAAGGACAGATTTGCAGAAAGAATGATGCTTCTGTCAAGGCCACTGAAGGAGAAGTGGAAGACCACAAGGTCTGCCAGTTCACTCAGTCTCTTCTGCTCCTTCCGTAAGGAAATCTAAGCACTGGAAGAAACAGAAAGGTAAGCAGTTGAATTTTAATTTGTAAGTCAGTGGATCAAGGACAAAACTGCAGAATGAGCATCACATCCCTTGTAGTCACCCAGTCATGTTCTTGAAGTCCCAGTTTTGAGCAGATCACCCTGGATACAACAGTCTCCATCACATATAAGTTCACCTCTAGGATTTGACAAAAAACTCACTTGTAGGTATCGCATGGTCTCCCAGTTTATTGAAAGTAAAAAATAAGATGTCACCAACTAATTTTGTAAGCTAATTCATCTAAGGTGCTCCTCCTCTGTCTCTTTCTGAAGATCACTGAAAACATCACTTGCCACAGATTGATTAACTGTCTCAGAAACATAGAGAGAACACTGTGAGTTTAAGTCTGAACTAAATCAACTATAATATTGAAAATAAAGAGCTAAAGGGAAAAATAAAAGAATAAGGGTGGTTTGGGTTTTTTTTTTAAGATTCCATATTGTAAGAGTTGAGAATACCAAATTTTTGATGGACTTCCTTACAATATGCCGCAACTTTATACAACTGTTTCAGATTGCAGTTCTCTGTGCTATCATAATTTCATTAGTACTGCTGTGATTTTGGCCAGGTTTTCCTTTCAGAAACATATCTGCATGCCCATTGTGTAGTGTCTGTTCTGCTTAAATAAAGAGCATGTATAGTAGGTAGGATGTGGATACTTAATCAATGTCATCAGACCTGCTGCTGCATTAGGGCTGGTACCCAGAATACCTAGAAAGCATGCCAAAGTTCTTAAATTCTGTCCAGACAAAATTTCCAGACAGAACAAGAAAATCCAGACAAATGCTTGCTCTAATTATATTGAATAGTAGCCTACTTCATGTTTATGTTCTAATAAGTGATGAGTTTTATCAAAAATTAGATAAATTACCTTCTTTGGAGAAGGAAGTAAATACTGATCTTTAAACAGCTTGAAAAATAAAAATACAGCAGTTTATACTCGGAGTAATCTATTCATCTCTACCCACATCAGCAGAGCTATTCTGGATTTACACTACTATTTTTCAGTTCAGAATCAGGATTAAGACAGAGAAGTGATAAAGGGCATACAAATAACTATAGATTAAGTGGAATGAGCTGGGCTATTTTTCAGTATTCTAGTTAGTAAGTGACAGTATTTTTTATTTTTCATTTCACATGAAAGAGTCAAATCTCATAGCTCCTGGCTACAGGAAATCCAACGATGTTACTAAGAAGAGTGATATTTTTCTATGTAACTAAGCTCGTGGCTTCATCCCGACCTGCCATAGCAACAAACGCCACCAATGACTTTGTTTCGCAGCCACCTTTCCTGATGTTGCCATTGCTGCTGCTGAACAGGCAGATGGCCAGTAAGGATATAAACGTATGTCTTCTTTACATCAACCATATTATTTTCCGTAATACGTTATGTCAGATCCTCTGTGGGTTTAAGTCAGGTCAGCTCCTCGGAGACTGCACCAGCTTCAGAAAAGCAGAGCTTTCTACAGTGACTGAGGGTCTGTCCCCAGCACATTACCCTGCAGCAGCATGGGGAGTAGAAATGAAGAGCTTATTCATGAAATGAGATTCCAGTGTTGATGTTACTTCTGTTTTCCAAACCCTCCTTCAAGATCTTCAAGGCTTTTTTTTTATCTTACCTCATCCAGGTAAAAGACAGTGACGATTGAGTCTTCCTGATAATTAAAAGATTCTAGTATGATATTTAACATTACAAAGTCTTTGACTTTTTACACAAAGAAGATATATGTGTGTTTGTTCTCCCTTTGTCTACTTTCAAAAAAAGAAGTTCAAAAGAACGAAGTACAGAGCAAACTTAAGCCCATAAAAGCTTGCCAGATCTTTGTAGGGTTCCAGATACACTTTGTCAACAGAAATAGTGGAAGCTCATGTGCATTATATCTTATCTGTGAGACATCATGCTGCTTCTTGGATTAAGCCAATTTAGACCTGTTTTGCCTGTGTCATATTTAGGTCTCTTTCCTGAAGATCACTGTTCTGTAGCCTCTTGGGAATAACTTTTGTTTTATTTATTTCTATTCCTGTACCAGTTCCAGAAGTAAGACATGCTATTTTCTGTTAAGAGAGCCACTTGGATTGTCCAGTGCTGTATTCTTTGCATGCAATAAAATTTCAGTTATTCCAGACTCACTCTTTTAACCTCTCTGTCCAATAAACTGTATATATTTCCATGTTCCATAGCCTGTCAGTTCATCAAGATGTTGATTAACCAAATATATTGCATCACGCCTACATGGCACATGATTAAAAGCCTGAATCTTCATTTTGAGAGGTATTTAATATCAATATTTACTGCTGAAACCAATACTATGACCTTGCCTCTCACTATTAAACTGACACAGACTTGGTGCAGAACTCAATTCTTAAATAACTACTATTTTCTCTGTCCAGTACAGCCAAAAAGCCACAGCAGGAAGCGGGTATCTGCAGTGCCCAACCTCTGATCTCCCCAGGATGCTCTGGCTTTTAGGCTGTGTCTCACAGCTGCACTGCAGCACCACTTGCTGCCAGAGTCCTGAACCCACACCAGAAAATGCACAGCTTGCACACACACACACCCACAACACAGTAAACTGTTCTGCAGTCAGGCCTGTAACTTCAAAGCTGTTGTGGTGGCATGGACATCTGAACAATACCATTGGCGGATCTGTCACCTTCAAGTGCAAAAGATTGGTGTGACTGTGGCTGTGATAATCCTTCCAGACGTGCTTATACTGCTGGTTATAATCACATGCTATAACCACTTCTCTAGCTTTTTGCAAACCCACTGTTCATGAACTCTAGAAAAACAAAAAGGAAAATTGTTTTAGGGGGTAAAATAATTGTCTAATTGTCTTCATATGAACAAGAAGGATTTCAAACAAAAAATGGGACTCAGAAATGCAAGGATGCACTGTGGGTTTGGGCTCAGGGACTCTGTTTCTCTTTAAACACTTATGAATACACAGCCATGTTATAAGCACTTAAATTCCCTGCCCATGTTGTACACAAGATGTACAAACTATCTTGTACATACACAAGATAGTTTGTATGTCATGCAGAGCACTTAGAAACAAACTGTAAACAGACCTTTTCAATTAGCTACAGCAGCAGCCTCAAAACTCAAATGGTGAAGTGCAGGACTGTGAAAGCTGTAGGGGATCAGTGGGGCTTATTTATTTATTTGCTGGTCTGACATGCTGTCTGAAAACTATATTGACACTTCTCCAACTTAGTGGGTGAAGGAAATTAAAAGACTTCCATTCTCCTCATACCCCAAGAAGGAAAGTGCTGCCCTACTTATGTAAGGAAATGGGCAGTGGTAGAGTGGAAAAAACCAAGTTCCTCCCATTCCTGTGGAAGTCAGCCACTGTCAGGGGCCAATGGCAAACACGGGTGTGGAATTATGCATGCTAGAGATACGAGCTTCTCTAGAACAAGGGAGGGGACAGGATCTTTTTTGCACCCATCTTGTCTGCCTGGTCAGGCAGCCTGTAGCAGACCCTGACTATAATATCCCCTGTCCCTGCCCTCTCTTTAATCCTGACCCATAAGCTCTTGGTCAGCTCCCCAGCCATCGGAGGCAAAGCTCCGTGCACTCCAGCTGGTCACTGACATAGAGGGTAACACCCCCTCCTCATCTCCTATGCCTGTCTTTCCTGAAGAGCCTGTATCCTGCCATTCCAGTCATAGAAGACATCCCACCCCATCTCCATGATACCACTAAGATTGTAGCCCTGCAGACATGCAAGCATCTCTCTTTTTTTTATGACCCATACTATGCGTGTTTGCATAAAAGCATTTAAGTTGGGCACCAAAGAAACTGATTTACTGGCTGGAGTGGCTGGAATTCCTTTGTGCTGCTCTTCAGGTTCTCTCCTGCTGACCTTTGATCGTTCTCCAGTCTCTGGGCATCTCTTGATGGCACTGGCATCAAACTGATAGGAGTGGAATGGCTTGAGGTTCCCCTCCAGCACAATCAAGTAATTGCATACCCAACATGAATCACTAGGAGGAAAGAACAGAAAAAAATATTAGGGAGGACTGCATGCAAGAAAGTGGTACTAGCATTCACAACATAATATGGCTTTATCACCCAGACAGCCAGCAAATGCTTAGTGAGAGACAAGTGCAAGAGTTCAGTGCAGCCTTGCCTATAAACAGAGAAACTGTACAAATATGAAGATAAAAGAAAATGGGAAAGAAACTAACAAAGAAGATAAAATTCACTTTCTTTGGAAGGCAAAGATGAAAGTACATGGAAACAGTCCTGAAATGGGTTTAGCATAACTCTAAACAGGAATATTTGAGAGGCACATTCAAGAAGAAGATGCACTTCGACAGACAGAGGAAGCAAATGCCAGAGAGCAGGACCAGTGAAGAGCAAACTCCAGGGAAGAAAACTAGAGTTGAACCTTTAAGCACGCAGGGTATGTACGGTCAGAGAACATGGATAGAAACTAAGGAGAGTGCTAAAGATAGGAAGTCAAAGATGAAGGTAAATGAACCAGCACAGAGCTGCAGTTCTCTTGGAAAGCTATAGGACCATTTGTGCTTCGTAAAGATTCAGCTCCTAGAGTTACATGATCACGTGAAGAATCAAGGATTTAAATTTTACACAAAAATTGCTGAAAAAAGTGTTCTGAACAAATCCTAAGGAATCCAACTGCAAGCAGAGGGAAGCAAACTCATTCTTCTGGGTATTTATTACATGATTTTAAAGCCAATAGTGTTATTTCTGGACATTCATAGCCCACCTGCCTCCCCAGTCCCATGTTGAGGGCAGCAACTCAGGGGAGTCAGGAGAAAAATCTCCAGTCCTCACAGCTCACCCTTCATAGATCAGCGATGACTGAGGCAGTCTACCTGATGTCATGAAGAAAAGTGTTATGGTGTTTTACATTGCAACCAGAAGTATGCATTTTAAAGGAGTTAGCCTGGTAAAGATCATAGAATCATAGAATGATTTGGGTTGGAAGGGACCTTTAAAGACCATCTAGTCCAGCCCTGCCACAATGAGCAGGAACACCTTCAAGAGGTTGCTCAGAGCTCTATCCAACCTGACCTTGAATTTTTTCAGGAAGGATGCATCTACACCTTTCTGGGCAACCTGCTCCATTGATTCACCACCCTCATTGTAAACAATCTTTTCCTTAGACCTAGTATGAATCTATCCTCTTTTAGTTTAAAGCCATTACCCATTGTCTTATGGCTATAGACACTACTAAAAAAAACCCACGTCTTTGAACATAACATCTACCTACAAACTTAAATTCCTGAGGTTACTCCACTTTTTCAGTGTAATAAGAGGGGGTACCATAGTAGAAACCACACACCTTTGAAGACTGGAGGGGAGGTGAGGGGTTGTACAAGTATTGGTTTCTCCCTTATCCAGTACAACTTAGTGCTCACCAGCAAGTCAAGAGTCCTTATGGCTTCACAAGGAGCTGTTCGTGCTATTAGAAGATCAGTGAAAGAGAATAAGCAATGAAGAAAGAGGATGCCCAAATGCTGTACTGAGCTTGTGCAAGGGAGCCTTGCAAACTGGAGTGCTTTGTCTGGCAGCTGTACAGCTGGACATGGCTGCACTCACTCTTTTTTCCTCACAGGGCAAGATGACACCAAAGTCTTGAAAAATGAGCCTTCTCCCGCTCCTTGAGAAAATGAAAACTTAACTCAGGGTATCTGCAGCAACTGTCAATTCTATTTGCTTTTCACTGTATTCCAGGATAAGAGTCTTCTTTTCTAGTTGGCTCCCAGCATTAATCATGTACTAATAAAAAGTCAAAATAAGGTTCAGACTTCTGATTTCATGTTGTGACAGTGCAAAGTTTGCAAGCTAGCACCTGAAAGTAAGATGTGAATGATACCAGCAGAAATCTGCATTCTCTTGTGCACTAGGGTGTCGGTACTGGCTTGAATGTAGCAGACAGTGAAGCACGGCAGAGCATAATATATGGAGCCAAACTGTGTTTTTCTATCAGCATGTTCAGTTTTAGGGGTCTTAAGAGCAGAGAATGAGCAAGGGCACCTGTTGTTTGTGCTGTGGACTAAGCCTGGTATAGATCCTGGCACAGTGTTGTGGGGAGGACATGGGAGCAGGCTGGAAAGCCAAGTTTGATAGTTAACTGCATCTCCTTGCTAGGGCAAAACAGGAAGAGGTGAGACATAGGACAATGTAGTTTGGGAAAGACTGAGTTAGCCTGTCACTTGTTTATTTATTTATTTATTTTTAAGCAGTCAGCCCTTGTGCAGTCCTTTCTACATGGGTAATCCCAGAGTCAGCTGTCAGCACTGGGGTTGGGGCAGTAAGTTTAAACGTAGCACAGCTCCGGCTTCCAGTCATTACCAACCTTGTCTTGCTGCTTTTGCTCATGTCAGGCGTATTCCTAGTGTATCCAGCTGAAACAAGTGGCTCCTCTGGATGAAAACCATCATGTGAGGTTTAAATTTCAAATCTTTAGCTATGAAACTGGTTCAGGATGAGACAAACTTACAATATCATACATTAGAGCTGAGCTTCTAAGCTTGGCAAGATTAGCATCAGCTCTGGATCCAGCACAAAGAGGCTGAGTTTGTCTGAAGCATGAATTCTTTTCACCTCAAGAAAATTTACAGAAAATCAGACTCAGTGCAGGGAAGTGGTAGTCTTGAAGAAAGAGCCAAAACATGTTGGACATCCATGCTCTGAGGGAGATGAGTGACACAGCTACAACTGCAGCAGCCTGGAGCATACCATAGAGCAGCAAAAGGTCTTAGCACTTTCTTGAGTAGGCTAGAGTGAGTGTCTCCAACTACCTCCCCTGGACCTGGGTGGAAGCCCTCTGCATTGGCTCATCAAATGTTACAGTGAACTGAACAAAACCATTTTGATTCTTGTTTGCACTGTGGCAGAAATCAGGATATCTTTATGCTTAACACTGCACAGATGTATAGTCTGCTTCAGTTTCTGCTCTGAAAAGCTTTCCAAAATGCTGAAAATGTATGATATGAAATAATATTGTGCAGATGGAGAGATACGGTAGTTTATTCTCCTTTCTAGCTACTCAGTTTTCTTTCAAAGACCTGTCTCAAGTTCATTTTTGAATTCCCAAGTCAAGTAGATTAATTAATGTAGGAGAAAAGCATTCTCTAATTTAAAGACCCCTGTCCACCCCTGGGAAAATATCCATTTTAAGAAAATATTTCCATTTTCCAAAACAACATTCTGAAAATAACCAAAGTACTTCAATTCAGAATGCCAATGCTTGGTTTTGAATTGATGTTTTAACTCAGACTGGCATATTACTGTGCAGGGAAATATCAATTTAAAGTAGAATGTTTCAGCCCAGAGTAGCATATCTGGAGGAAGGTTGGCACAACTAGAAGGAAACACATACACTCCAAAGCATAGTTTTTTCAGCAACACAACACTCTAAACTTTCATGGTGTTGTTGCGGACCTTGGAAAACTTTCAAGATTCAAAATCATGTTAGTTATTTTGCTTAATTTTCTTTAATACAACCAGGAAGTTCCCAGAGAGAAAATTTAAATATTTTACTGATTTTTTTTTTCCAGAAGTCTGCTAAAGAGTGAACTGTAAGGGTATTTTACAGCTCAAGAACACTACTTACTGTTTCTGTAATGTGCAATAATTATATTTCATGTTAAAATGTGTCCTTGTCTTTTTTTTTCCCTTTTAACATTTCTATTACACAGTATTAAGTTAATAATAATTTCTCTATCCTAACTGACAAACACAGATTTAGATTAAATCCAGTGGAAAGTTCACTATCAGCATTGATAAGGGCAAGGTGCAGCCTCAGATTCATTGCCTTTATATTTTTACCTTACCAGTGTGGTCCAGCAGAGTGTTTGAATATCACCTAATTCACATATATATGACACAGGATATGCAGATCCCACCATTCTCTTAAATTCAGGCCATGAAACTGTGAATCCATCAGTGAAAAGCAACTAATGTTGTGACTGTATTTAAATCACTAGGAAAACTTGTGTCTTTTCTTATTAGGAATTAAACACAAGAGGAAGCCTGGGAATATGATCTATTTTCACATTTTATTAGTGCATTTACAGTGTTCTCTGTTTCTCTGTTTTACCTCCCCCTACCCAGAAATGAACTCTTTTCTGGTTTGCTCTGAGGTATTCATGTCACATGAATCTTGTCTGTCTCATAACATTGATTGTCATTTCTTTTGTTATTGCTCTGTATTTTATATACACCCAACTCCCACATACAATAGGTGAGACAGAGACAAAAGAGTAAATCCTATCCATAGAGAAAGTTTTTCAATGAGTGCAAAGGGGCACAAAGCTGTGGGTGGTGTAATTGTATAAATAATTTAAAAAGCAAAGAAAATAAATGTGGAATGCAATTGCTGAACATATACTTTCTGTCACAGATGGTTAATATTTTTCTTCAAGGGAACGAAGTTAGTTTTGTTCTACCCCCGAGCTGTTAAAAATACATACACATACAGAGAGACAACAGCATATGATAGCAATAAAGGATGAAAGTACTTTCCTGCCTTAGCAGTAGTAGCTCCAGCTGACTCACCTTGTCATTGGTCAGCATCATTGTCAGTGTATCATTGCTACATTCTCTCAATTCCTAGTCATTAAAATACACTAAGGTAACAGGTAATGTTACTAGTGGAAAATGTATGAGAAAAGCAGCTTCAGTACTTGGGGAAACATCTGCGCTCTCTGCTCTCCCTGCTGTTCTCCTAAAGATACATGAGATACATGTTCTCCTAAAGATACATGAGATACATGTTCTCCTAAAGATACAGGCATGATCCTGGGGCTGCATCCCTGTACTGCAGCAGAATGGTGCTGCCCTCCTGTACTCAGATGCTGGCAGGCTGAAATAGTTGCTGTGTGCTGCTGATTATGCACTGTAATGACAAATGACAAAGAAAAATTTGCATGTAAAGCCCAGTTTACGGAAATTAAAGTTTCTTTCAGGGACCGGGAGCCCTGGTGGGGTTTGGGACACACGAGACGTGTCTTTTTCCTCTTCTGCCCAGAGGTACTCAGCTATTACAACTAAGCAAAGACACTGTACCAGGACTCCCAAGAGGAGTCCCTTGCTGCCCTCTGTCCCTGTCTGCAGACTTGTCCGCAGATAGACTCTCTTCAGACAATCTCAAGCAAATTTCTCTGTGGACACTTCTATTTCAGTCTTGGATAGCCTTGTCCCACAAAAGCAGTTAAAGCAGTCCTCATTTACTGGGACAGCAGACACAGCTGGTTTAAAGCAAAGAAGTCGTAAGTACGCATTTCACTGAACTGGTTTAAGATTACACTGCGAAGAAGGCTTGTCTGTCCAGGACTGCTTGGTGAAGGAATTACAGTATCTTGGTTGTCTCGTGTTAGTTCCCCTGTAGGTTTTCATCTACTCCCTGTGCAGGAGACAGAACACACTGATGGGTTATCACCTCATGCAGCCTTGCAGGGCAGGGGAACCCCACAGCACCCAATTGGATGTGCTGCCGTCATCATCAGAGGACATCTCACAACCACTCCACACATCACTTCCCACCTTGGGCCAGCTTTGGGAGAAACAGGAGGAGCACACAATGTACTAGACTTATTGTCATGTGGAAAGAGAAAAATCAAATAACAAGAGGAATTTAGGAGCATTTGTTATGAAGGATGGTGCCTCTGAGTTCTTCAGTCACAGACTTCTTCCCAGACTTAGAGATAAAACAAGGAGACTCCCTTTCTCACACATCTTTCTCACAGCATTTATGTAGCGTTGGTGTAGAGGCAGAAGATATTTCTGTGGTGTATGTGTGGAAACCTGTTGCTAAGTATGAACATTGTATTACACCCCTTTACATCCGTTGGATCAATAGCCTTTTCTGAGAAAGGCAATTCTGAGCAGCTCTTGCATCACCCTACAGTTGATTTCTCAGAAATCTCTGCACAGGCATTACTTTATTATTTCTCTTATAGCACAGGGTCTCCCTACTGCAAAAGGATAAAAAGCTGTGCTATATCCAATTTACCATGTAGTAAATAGGATGGACAGATATTCTTTCTGTGTCAGAACATTTCCTCTAATGCCTTTTCAAGGAGACTGCTCTTACTGAACTGGTCTTTGCATGACAAGCTTAGCTGTTACAAAATTTGGACTCTGAATCTAAGAACTATGTTTTGTTCTCAGTCTGACTTTCCATGCTCTGCTCCCCTTTCTGCTGTCGCCTATAGCTGGTGAAGTGTATAGTGTTGTTCTGTTAAACAGCTCCTGCACACAGTCTGGCTTTGTATCCTGCATATCCATAGGCATTGCCTGATGAGAGGAGGCATTGTGCTGCCAAGAGCTGCTGGTTGGAAAAATACTTCTGATCATGTATAGTCCTATTGTTGCTCAATATCACTGCTTGATCAGCAAAGCTGTATCCTAACTTCTGCTGCAACATTCAAGGGAAACATGCATGTCAGCAATGGAACCTGGCAATAAAGCCTCAGTGGTTTAAGAGCTTGTGGGTGGCAGTCATATATTAAACGCAAAGTTCAGTCCCTCCAAAGGAGAGAATACACAGAAACATTTTGGTAGGAGACTTGCCAGGCTGGTCAAGAAAGCTTTAAACTAGATGTTCTGGGGGAGGGGGGCATCGATCCATCTCAACACTCCCGGTCACTTGCCAGCACCTATAATAAGTGCTTGGAGTGATGCAGAGATATTTCAGCTGCTCCACTCATTGAGTTGGCTTCATTTGGAGCTCAGTTCAGATGCTTCTGTACAAACGCCCATAGTATGGGGAACAAACAAGAGGAATTGGAGATGTGTGCAAGGCTACAGGGATTCAATGTCATCGGTATCACAGAAACATGGTGGGATGGCTCCTATGACTGGAGTGTTGAATGGACGGTTACCAGCTCTTTAGAAAAGACAGGCCAGGCAGACGGGGAGGGGTCATTGCTATTTATGTCAGTGATAGGCTGGAGAGGATGAACTCTGTCTGGGGATAGGTGGTCAGTCAACAAGGAGTTTGTGGGTCAGGGTCAAAGGGAGAACAGCCATGGGGGATATTACTGTGGGGACCTGTTGCAGACAGCCTGATCAGGAGGACTCTGTGGATGAAGCGCTCTACAGACAGATAGGAGCAGCCTCATGCCCACAGGCCCTTGTCCTCATGGGGGACTTCAACCATCCTGATATCTGTTGGAGGGACGGGACAGCCCGGCACAAGCAATCCAGGAGGTTCCTCCATTGTATGGAAGACAACTTCCTCTTCCAAGTAATAGAGGAGCCGACAAGGAGAGATGCCATGCTTGACCTCGTGCTCACCAACAGGGAGGGACTGGTTGGGAATGTGACACTCCAGGGCAGCCTTGGCTGTAGCGACCATGAGATGGTTGAGTTTGAGATCCTCAGGACAGCAAGAAGAGCATGCAGCAAGCTCACTGCCCTGGACATCAAGAGAGCAGACTTTGGCCTCTTCAGGAACCTGCTTAGTAAGGTTCCATGGGAAATCTGCTCTTCAGCAAAGCCACATCAAGCCTCACTGACAAGGCTAGTTAAGTTGGATACCTGAATTAATGGTCTGGCTATCCAAAACCATTTCCTTAGAGGCCTAAATACAGTGTAATTTCACCCACCTCCACTGGAACATATAACTCATCATACCTGTCCCTAATGGGATCTCTGGGTAAAAACTGAACTTGAAAACAAAAAGGGCCTTATTCAGCAAGTGCACAATTCTCCTTTTTTTTTTTTTAATACAGCAATACAAATATCTTATTTACTATCTGGTAGATTATAGATGTGTGACTGCCAGCTACACAGTGCAATGAAAATTAAATCTTCACCCAACAGGCTTAGATGGAACTTGCAGGAAGCAACATAAATAAAATGTATTATTCATTTCTTCCTTGCTTATTCTCTGTTAAGGATATGAGAGTTTGTTGTTGAAGTGGCTTATGATTTCGGAACACAATAAAAATGAAATCAATGGCCAATATGTCCAACACTTTGAAACAATTCTTCATGCTATAAAATTTTATTTCCTGTGTTGTCTTTCATACCAGCTATATTCCAACAGGTTATACATTTGAAAGAATACAATTGCAAAGATAATAAATAGAAAAGGGAGAGCGCAATTAAAGGGATACTAGCAACAAGAAAAACATAATTAATACACTATAAAGCAAATGTTTCTCTTACTTAGCTTTGTAAAAGGATACTAGTGTATAATGATGAACTTGGTAGGATGCTATTGGAAGTGGTAAAAATCCCATCATACTCCGTTTTCAAAGGCCGTGATCAGCAGCAGTTTATCAACAGCTGTACTTGAGGATATGCTAATGTTTAAAAGGCATCAAATCAGGCCCATGAAAGGTAATGGAAGTCTTATGCTTTCACGGTGTATAGGATCAGGCTTGAGTGTATGTATTGAACCAGTAATATACATCTAATTTTTTTTTTATCTAGATCTCTACATCAAAACAAAAAAAAACTGACTTTTTTTTCAACGACAACAAATCACCAAAGACAAAAGCTCTTTTAAGTCTGCAAACTTGCTGCTTTTTTAGCACTTTTTACTCATGTGTCATTTAATGAGATACTTGGAAAAAAGTGTGGTTTTAAACTGCAAAATAAACTCAGTGGGGAAAAAAGGAAAGTATTATGTTCCTCTGAAATGCAAAATGCAGTAACTGAGGTAGTTGACTAATATATTACTTCCATTAGGCTGCAGTTTGGGTTGTTTTTTTCTGAGATAGATGTTCAAGTCCTCCATATGCAATGGGAAAAGAACAACCTGCTAAAATGGAAAACAACAAACAAAATACCTGCACAGAAGAATAACAGAGCAGAATGCAGAATAAAAACAAATGGTAAACCCACTATCCTTAAACGAACATATTTCAGCTTCAAAATCTACTTTACAAATGCTAGGGATAGACTCTGTTTTCTATCTGACAGAACAGGTGTGTTTATAGATACTTAAAAGAAAATTGCATGATATAGCCTCATTTCTTTTGAAACGTGTTATGCTGGTTTCATAGACAATAATGGTTTTCAAACATATATGAGTGTGTTAGATTTAAATAGACATTTATATATATAAGAAAAGAGAGATACTATCTTACAGGACTAGACTAAACACTTTAAGAGAACAATGGCTGAAAGAATTATTTCTGCCAATGATTATGTTCTGATGGTTAAAACCAGGGAAAGAAAAAAGTTATTTAAAATAAAGGGCAGTCCTGACATTCAAAAAAAAAAAAATGGTTGTAAACAGCATCAGAGCAAATTTAGTCTGAAAATCAGAACATTAGTGATTATTAAAGGAGTAAATGACTGAGCAAGTCCTCTAACAGGACTAATTATGGGGCAAGAATCATTTCCAGACACAGCTGGACTTGATCTAGGTGTGTCCCACAGGAGGCCAGACCTATTGTCCAGAGAAGCCCCTTACCACCATTGTCGTGCCTTCCTAAAATACTACTGAACTAACCAGCTCACTTGGGTCTATTCAAAACTTTCCCAGCTTCTCAAGAGAATCTTCCTTCTATTTGTGTCTCAACCATCTTTCACAAGCCCTTTTTTTTTTTTTTTCCTTCAGTTTCCTGAATTTCCTTCTGCTGTCCCAGATTTTGTTCCTTTCTAACTTGAAGGTCAGCATCTAAATGACTTCCTCAACTGCTTTCTTATCACTAAACAGCAAATATCCCCTCAGGATGCATTGTGCACAACTGAAGTCTCTAGTGCCTCTTTCACCCCCGGCCTGTTAGAAAGTCTCCCCTGAGACATGGTGTAAGTAGAAATATGAAGTCAAAGAACTCCAGATTTTGGCAGTGGCTGCTGAGTACATGCTGAAAATATGAAAGAACTTTATTCTCCGGAAGGAATCCAATTTTGTGATAGGCTTGGAGGGGGAAAAGAAAAAAGAAAAAAAAAAAAAAAAAAAAGCACTAAAAATCTTGTTACCAGCAAAGAAATAAGCTTTTTGAGTCTATTTTAACACTGTAGTAGCCATTAAAGTTCGTGGGCAGTTACTTTGGATTATCTGGATTTATCTGGTTTTCTGGGTTTACACAGCCACCAATCCCCCTGAAAAAGAGACTGTGATTTCAGAGAAAAATTAACTAGAGAAGACAACCCTCACACTTTAATTTTATAGAAGGCTCTGCCATGCAGAGCAGTAAGAATGCAGAGGTTTCCCCACCCACTAAAACATGCTACTCTAGAAAATTTTTGTTATTTTCTCAAGCTCTAACTAAGCAGATATTTGGAGGGACAGCCATTCCAAAGGATGTAATAGTCAAGATTGTTGAACATAAGCTTCTTCCTAGTAATCTAAATCTGGTTTCCACAGTCTCTTTTCTTTATAAACTTGTACCATGTAAATACCATGATGGGTCTTGAAATGTATCATCATGTTCTGGTGTCCTCAACATAAAAAGGACATGGAGCTGTTGCAGCAAGTCCAGAGGAGGCCACAAGGATGATAAGAGGACTGGAGCACCTCCCGTATGAAGACAGGCTGAGAAAGTTGGGGCTGTTCAGCCTGGAGAAGAGAAGGCTGCGTGGAGACCTTATAGCAGCCTTCCAGTATCTGAAGGGGGCCTACAAGGATGTTGGGGAGGGACTCTTCATTAGGGACTGTAGTGGTAGGACAAGGGGTAATGGCTTTAAACTTAAACAGGGAAACTTTAGGTTAGATATAAGGAAGAAATTCTTCACAGTGAGGGTGGTGAGGCACTGGAATGGGTTGCCCAAGGAAGTTGTGAATGCTCCATCCCTGGAGGTGTTCAAGGCCAGGCTGGACAGAGCCTTGGGCAACATAGTTTAGTGTGTGGTGTCCCTGCTCATGGCAGGGGGGTTGGAACTAGATGATCTTAAGTTCCTTTCCAACCCTAACTATTCTATGATTCTATGTAAAGCAAATGCAATAACCTTGTTCCTAGACATTGATATTGATTCTGTCAGTCTTTAGCCTAAAATGAAAAGGCATGATCAGGTCTAGTGTCTAAATAAAGTTAAACAAATTCAGTGTGGGGAAACCCACACATTTTTAACAAGGACAGTAATTAGTTACCAGAACAGCACACCTAGGAACATAGTGCATTTTGCAATATTTCACTGAATATTGGGTATCTTTCTGCAAGCTGTCTATTCTGGGTGAACAAACACTGCACTCAACAGCTCTAGAGCCCTTTCTGAATATATGCATTAGCAGCTGTATGACCTGTATCTCCGATCTGTATTGTAAAGGATTTCAGATAAAATGTTCATATGGTTCTTTGCATTTATTAAAAAAAAAAAAAAAAAAAAAAGAAGAAAGAAAAATAATTTATAAAGCTATTTCTTGAGCAGTATTCCTATTGCAAAAATAACAAAATTAATCTTCTCACTGTAAATTTACTGTATGAATATTTAGAGCAGGGGCTTCCAGATTAAGCTGACCAGATACCACAGAAAGATAATTCCAGGGCACTGTGCTAGCTGGACAGTTAGTAATTGCAACAGCTTTTAGATCATGCATCCAGCACTGTCATCTCTGCTGAAGCAGGAGCAGCAGGTCTTGGCTAATGGTAGAATAACAAAACATGGTAATACTAAGGCAACTAAATCTCCACATCCTCAGTGGAAGAGTTAATAAGCAGATCTTTCTAGCTCAAGCAGAGTATCTTGTATGTATGTGGGGATCTCTGTATTAGATATTGTATATATTTAGAGAGGGAAGAGTTGGAAGTTTGAAAGCAAAAGCCTTCATTGCAAAGAAAGTTCCCCAAAAGAAACAAAAAAACCCAAACACCGTTAATAACAAGATACGTCTGGCTTTGAAAAGAACTCTTGTGTTGTGAGCTGTGCAGAAGAGTGTTACAGCCTGAGAAGCACCAGCTCCTAAGGCTGGTTTGTTCTTTCATGTCCCCTGTCGTCCAGTAAAATACTTACAACTTGCTTGACTTGGATCCTTGAAGGAAGGCCAGCTTGTAACAATTCCCACTGAAATCTAAATTCATAAATGTTGTTTGGAGTATGAGGCTTAACACACAGTGTTATCTCAAGCATTAGCATACAGCTGAATAAAGCATTAATATGTAGTAAACGCCTTTTTAAAAAAAAAGAAGAGAATCTTTTGTAGCTGAAAAAAGTACTAGTTGAGCAGAATGACTACAATCACTGGCTTTGTGAGACCTCTAGTGGGAAAAAAGGCTATTGTCATGGATATTCAGTTACTCAAGACACATACTAATACAAGGAGATTGATAATCCTACAAACACAACATTAAGCAGAACTGTTGTGAGAAACGCAAAGATATTTGCACCCGAGTGTCTAGGAGAAAAGTAACGTGCTACGCAGAGTGTGTTTCCCACAGTGCAAACTCCTTCTGCCCTTCCATTGCAGCTTGGCAGTAGAGGTGCAGTGAAAGGGGCTTTCCCTGCTTAGCTGTGATCTCCCATGTTGCTACATGGTAAAAACAGTGGTGATGGTAAAGCAGGCCAGGCACCAGCATGCGCTGACAGTTTCAGCACGTTACCAGGGTCTCGTACAGCCCATACTTTGCGCTCACCTTTTCCTCTTTGTTCCCATTGCTACTTCTCCTGGCCAGAATGATGTAAGTAAGCTATAGTGGGTCACACTATAGATTTACCCAGTTGAACATTCCTTTTCAGAACAAGCTGCTGAAGTTACAGGCAGGAGTTCCCAGAACACTTTCCCAACCTGCAGCGCTTTCTGGCTCAGAAACATTTCCTCTTCCAGAAATGTTACCTTTGTGTCAAACAGCATTTTCTTCACACCACAGATTTTCTGTAGTAACATAATGGTATTTCCATTTTTCTTACTTTTTATTTCTAGTAACTCTTATTATTCTGGGCTTAACTGTCACTAGAAAGTGAACTGACATTTCCACAGAAGTATGTCATGAATCTCTTTCTTGGCAGATAATAACTAGTGCTGAATCCATCACTGTGCCTGGTTTTTTCTCCAAGTGCATCATTTCATGATTGGCAGCACTGGATTTCACTAGGTATTGTACCCTCCAGCTTACCAACAGCATGAGATCTTTCTGTGAGGCAAGTAGTCCTTCTTAGCCCTGTCTTGGTTTTACTGCCCTGAGCAAATTATTATCACAAAATTTGTCATCCCCTTCTCACTCCCTTTTTCTACACAGAATCATAGAATAGTTAGGGTTGGAAAGGACCTTAAGATCATCTAGTTTCAATCCCCCTGCCATAGGCAAGGACACCTCGCACTAAACCATGTCACCCGAGGCTCTGTCCAGCCTGGCCTTGAACGCCATGAGGGATGAAGAATTCACAACTTCCCTGGGCAACAAAACATCAGTTATTAATATGTCAAAAAGTGCAGGTCCTAGGGCAGATACCTAGAGCACTGGAAAAACTTTTTTCCTACCCTTTTTTCTACCTATAACCAGTAGAACCCATGAAGGACCTTTAATCTCATTCTGTCACAGATTAGGGGGTTTTCTGACACTTTGAGAAATCTTGCGAAAAGTCTTCTGGAGATGAGCACGTGCTCACATAACCTGAGGTGCTACTTTCTCCTTTCAAGTCATATCTACCCTTCTCCTCTATGGCTTGTAAATCCATGTCTCTAACAGAACTATTTTTTTAACCCAGATTCTACTGAGTTTTCTAGTAAGACGTATTAAGATTCACTAGACCGTTGTTGCTTGGTTCCTGTGCTGTGCTGCTAACATGCTTCCTTAATGCGTGCATCCCATGAAATATTGTTAATTACGCACCTCCCAGCCTCTCTTCAAACACAGTTCTTTTAGAAACAGTTCGAACTTCATTTCTCGAGTTCCCCAGGGTGATATATGTGTTGGGATGCTTGCTTGTCTTCATGAAACAGCTAATTATTCGAGATAGAGCCCTTAATTTTGTTAAGTCAAGTAAGTGCAGGCAAGTAATTTATTTCTTTCTTATTTGAACAGTATGTTCCTTGCCCTTAAAAATACAGTTCATGAAACAGGAGATTTCACGTCATTTTTAATTATCACTGCACTACTGAGGTTCACTAATAAACACTGATGTGTTGAGATTAAGCCCGAGCACAGCCTGAAAGACGAGCTTTGTATCATGCTTTGAAGGTTAACAATATCTGTCTTCGATAGACTGCCACAGAAATTCTAGGACAATTAACAGAGGCTGCCGTGCCTCCAGTTGTTACAAATACTCATTTACAGACAGCGAGCAGAAGAGGAGAATAAAGCATGTTACATCTGCCTCCTTGCCACCAGTCACAGGAAAAAAATGGTTGAGAGATGTATTCAAGTAGTTAACAGAGCACTGCTTGTAATAAGAAGAGACGTAAGAGGGGGTTTTACTGCTAGAAGTTAGCCACGCTACTGCTAGCAAAGGGGAATTCAGAACATGCCCTCATACATCAAATCTCTGCTATGTTGTTTATGAGCAGCAATTTGAGATCAGGATTGGATTTGCAGTGGTATGTGAATTGTAAACAGTTTACAGAAATGGCAACCAAGATTCCAGTGTGCTTACTGTAGGCCTGGAGAGGTTTGTGAAGCTTTTGTTCTTTAAACTTAATTACCAGGTACAGTTAAATCCTAGGCCAGATTTTTATCTTACATCATGCAAGGAAGGCTGAATTTGATCTTTTGAAGGCATGTCAGTCAGTTGCTGGGAATACCATATGCATGGTCAGCATCAGATATGCTCACTTATGCTATTTCAACACTGCTAAAGGAATCTCTCTAATATTTTATGTTCATCCCTGAAATGAATTCAAGTAACTACAGCTAGGTCCTTGCCTAGAGCACCATACCGAGGACAATTCTCACTAATAAAGCTTCAGCAAGAACAGAAAATAAGAGCTCTCTCTTAACACTTTGGAAGAGACTTAAAACCATGAAGAAACCATAGTTTTATGCTCTACTATGGTATCAAAACTTGTAAACCCACAAGATATATGATTTGGAGAAGCAACAAGATCCATCTGTACAAAATGATCACTTCAATCACAGCAAGTGCAGGAGTTCAGACTTGTAGTTCTTTGAAAGAGCACTAAGGAAAGCAGGCCTCTTGCCAGTTGGTTTAAGTCACAAGTGAGAAGTTCCACCTATGAGAAAACGCTGAAAATCACATGTTAACATATTACTGGGCATAGTGGTCCAGGAGCAAAAATTCAGATCAAGGTCAATGTTTTCAGTGCTCGGTATCCCCAGTGCTGGCTCAGTGAAAACTTGCAGCAATTCCTACAGATACGAGCTGCCTGAGGAATTCAAATTGGCTTTCGGAATTTGTGTTGCACTGAGTACAGCTTTGACCAGAGGCACTCCCAGCACTTCCCACCTGCAGAAACCTACTCAAGTGTGCTATGGCAAGAATATTCAGCCAATAACTAGGGATTTGTAAGTTTAAAATAGTGCCAGCTGAAATAGTAGGCTCACATCATGTAAGCACTTATGCACTTTAAATTGTCACGTCAGGCATTTGGCCATTAATGCGGCCAACAGTTTTAAAATCCACTTATATAACATGGGATAAGTACCGGACTTCACAAAGAAATGGAAAACGAGTTTGACAACCGAGAATTGTTACGCTGAAGAAGCCAGAACAGACGGGTAAGCGGCTCTGATTTATAACGCCGAGCCACCCAAACCGTCGCGAGGCCCGCAGCACTCACGTAGGCGAGCAGCAGCGGGTCGAGGCTGGGCTT
>NW_009940008.1:0-426 GCF_000696875.1 Nestor notabilis
GCTTCCCAGCTTGGTGTTCCCAGAGAACAATCCCAAGTGTGTTCCTGGGGCTGTAATCCCTGTGAGCTGCCAATGGGATTAAACCCAAAAAGCTGCTTAAGGCCAGGAACAATGAGTGCCTTCCCATGCCGGAGCCCTGGCACTTGCCGGCCATGGTGGCTAAGTGATGGGTGGGATGGTGGGGGCACCATCCTATGGGAAGCTTGGCACAGGAGTGATGCTGGTAGGACCCCCGTGGCGGAGCCAAGATGGCACATAGGCTCTGGCTGTGTCCAATGCTACTGACCCTCCCCATAGGCTTTGCCCCCACTCCGGTGCCCCAGAGCCCCCCATTCCCAATGACTGCTTTCACTGGCACCAGGGAGCCCTTGCTGGTCCCAGTCTTCAGGTTCTTAGGTCTGGGGGGGGGGGACCACAGCCGATGGG
>NW_009940008.1:500-2102 GCF_000696875.1 Nestor notabilis
CAGGAAGTCTGGGGGTCCCAGCTCCATTTGGGAAGGGGGAACAGAGGCACCAGTTCATTCCCCCCAAGTTCCAGTGCGTTAGGTGCACTGGTGAGACTGGAGCTGTGCCACATCAACTCCCTGCTACCCATGCCACGGTGAGGGGCATGGCACTTTGGCATGCATATGGGGTTTGGGGGGGGGAGTAAGGGGGGGAATTTCGGCTGCCAGCTCTGGTTTGGCGGGCGCTCCGGGAGAGCGGTGTGGCAGGTCAGCTAATCTGCGCTCGCTCGGCTGGAATGTGGATGTGCTGGCTCTGGATGGGGAGTGGGGATTAGGGAGCAGCTGGAGTCCGGTAGCACCGAGCATAGGAGAAGGGATGATCCAGGGCTGTGGCCAGGCTTGAGAAGCTGCGGACTTGGCAGATGCCACAACCATTGTGCCCATGGGGGACAGGATGGCAGAAGGGGTGCTGGTGACAAGGATGGTGATGGTGAGCCACCCATGTGAGACGCAGTCATCCGTCACCACCCTCCTCAGTCCCTACTATCACGTGGGGCCACCTCCTGCGGCAATAAGTGAGGGGCAAAGATGGCCAGCGGGCAGGTGTGGGGGGCCAGGATGGGAGTGCTGGAGTCTGTGGCAGGGTCAATTGTGGATGCTGCCTCCCCGGGTCTGGCTCTTTGCCTGTACCTTGCGGGGCTGGGCTCATGCCTGGGGTCCTGCTGGGGACGCTGGGCTCCCTCCTGCTGTCACGGCTCCGCTCCCCTCCTGGCGTTTGTCTTGGCCTCTGCTCTCCTGCTCCTGCCATCAGCCAAGACAAACCAGCCTGGAGCCAGCCCAGTGCTTTCCTCCGGGCAGACCTCAGTGCACTGGTGGCATTTGGGTGAAGGAGCCCCTCGGAGCATCCCTGGCTGTGCCCCTGAGCACCCGTCTCTGCCCACAGGTTATGCTGCCCCGAGAGCGTCCCCTGAGCCCCCGCGAGAAGGAGAAGGGCTAAGCCGGCATCCCAGGGCACCACGCCAGCACCATGACCCACTCCCAGGTATCCTCTGAGATCCACCACATCGTCTCCTCCGCCTTCCAGAGTGTAAGTGCTGCGGGCAGTGGGCATGGCCACATGGCTGCTGGGGGAGGAACTTGGGGGGCTGCACTCCTGCTGCTGACTGGCTGGGCGAGGGGGGGCCAGGCACGGCCCCCCTGCCGTGCCGTGGGTTGCTGCTCCATGGCACGGCCATGGACAGCAGCCACCCTGGGGTAGGCTCAGCCAATGGTGGGTGCCCTTGACGGGACACAGCTCTGCTGGTGCCGTGCACGGTGCCATGTGTGTGGTGCCACAGTGCCAGCACTGCAGTGTGGGTCCGTGGGGCTTCCTGGAGCAGAGTTAATGATTAACCCTTTGCGTCGCGCTGTGAGACTGCCCAGTGCCATTGGGTAAATCCCTATTGCCACGCACGTGACCAGCAATGGGATCTGCGGCCCCTTCCTCGTGGCTCCGCCACCCATGGATTTCCTCCTGGATGCCCGGGTAAGCCGCGACCTCTCCTGGGCTTCCGGACTGGCACATCCCTCATCCAGAAGCACACATTCCCACGTTTCCCAGGGCTGAAGCTGGGCCTGAGT
>NW_009940009.1:0-617 GCF_000696875.1 Nestor notabilis
AGACCCCTAAACTCCCATGCCCCTCGGAGCTGGTGCCCCATCCTTGAGGATGGTGCCATGTCACAGAATCCCAGACTGGTTTGTATTAGGAGGGATCTTAAAGCTCACCCAGTCCCAACCCCTGCCACGAGCAGGGACACCTTCCACTCGAGCAGGTTGCTCCAAGCCCCTGTGTCCAACCTGGCCTTGAACACTGCCAGGGATGGGGCAGCCACAGCTTCTCTGGGCACCCTGTGCCCGCGCCTAAGCACCCTCCCCGGGAAGAGCTTCTGCCTCAGAGCTCATCTCCATGTCCCCACTGGAGGCCTGCAACGCCTCAAGGGAGGAGCAGCACATCCAGTAAAATCTACCAGCTGGGAACCTGCAGGTTGGTGGAGCAACAATGCCACCCCAATGGTACCTTCACCCCTTAGCCCAGGGTGCGAGTGCCTGGAGCTGCAGGAATGGTGGTGGGCAAAGCCCCTCTGGTGGAGCTGCCGGGAGGGCAGCACTTGCCCCAGCCCAGCTTTGCTCCTTGCTCCCCGCTCACCAGAGCTCCAGCACCCCTGGCTCTGCCCTCTCCGGCCCACAGTCAAGCCCTTTGAGGCCCCCACCCTGGACCCCCCAGTGCCCCCCAG
>NW_009940010.1:0-12405 GCF_000696875.1 Nestor notabilis
GGGGGCGGTGGGTCCCGACCTTCCGAGCGCTGGTCTGTGTCTGGTGTGTGACCCTGAACTCGCCCTTTATTCACAGATAACTCTCTCCACTGTCCCTAGGAGGAAAAAGAAGTGCATTCGGTACCTACAAGGAGAAGGACGCTGTGCCAGCCCAGTTTCTTCCGATGGAAGTGCTATAGACTCCCCTCCCTCTCCTCTGGACGCACTCCAATGCCTCTCCTCTGCTTTTCCTTCAGACAAGCTCGCAGCCCCCGCTGACTCCGCACACAGAGAAGAGCCCGACCCCTTCCCCGTCTCCGCTCACCTCCAGCCCCTCACCAGCTCCTCCAGACGGACGCCCGCAGAGTCCCCTCCGCGCCGCGTGGCCTCCACGGGGACATAGTCCCGCACCCCGCCGGGCACCTCCTTTCACCCACCGCGGTTCACTGCCCACTGCCAAGGACCAGAGGCCACATTGCCCATCACACTGTAGAACGTGCAGGGTTAAGACACAGGGTGACTTGAGGGTGCTGGAAAACTCCTTTAGTTTTTATTTCTTTTGGGGGGTGGGAGAGGTGTTAAAGATAGAAAAGTGATCTCCAAAAACAAGGTAATGAGAACTTGCCAAGATTTAAAGTGCTGATGAGTAAACAAGCCTTTGTCCCTGCCCTGTGCTGCTTTTCTTGTTTGTTTGGGGGTTTTTGGTTGTTTTATTGCATTATCTCCAGGTATGGTGGGAAGCAGAGCCCTGCTCCCCAGCTTGCTGCAGTAGATGGTAGGTGCTATCACCCTAACACTGGCTTTGCTCCCTGCCTTCTGACCTGCTTCCAAGTGTAGTTGCTCACTCACAGATCTCTCGTAGCTGTTCCACCACGGAGCTGGAAAAGCTGGAATAGGAGCATTTTTAACAGCTGAACTCAATGTAGCGATGCCGGCTTGATCCGACCGGGGAGTAGAGAAAAGGAGTATTTCAGGTGAGGAGGAGAACGCTTCCGAGGTGCTGTTTTACAGGTAACGGGTCCCATGCAGGCAGGTCCCGTGAGCGTGGCAGAGGGAAGGGGAGCACCGAGGGCACTGGACCAGCCCCGGGCAGGGCTGAGGGCCCGTCGCTGCTGACAGGGGATGTCCACGGTCACAGCCTAAAACCCAGTTTGCTTCTGCAGCCTTTGCAGAGTCCTGGAGATCCCTCCCCAGCACAATCCAGCAGCTCCTTGCTCCAGGCACCCTCTGTTGATGATTTGGTGGATAACTTCCTAAAAAAGCCCTTACTCTGCTTTGGGATCCCTCCAAGATCCTCCCTCCACCCTCAGGACGGTGCCAGATGTTCAGTGTGTTCTCTCCAGCTTAAAAACCTTCACCAGTTTCTGGTGGTCTATTTGTATGTTTGAGCTTGACCAACACAACCCCGCTGGGGCCAGGCTGAGATCAGCTTGAACCCACCTCAAGCCCAAATGAATCCAGTCAGTTCCCAATTTCCTTTGGGTTTACAGGCTCCCCACACCCAGTCCAGCCCAGAGCATTCCCTCCTTAAAAGAAACAGATTCCAGACCACTGAAGGGATAAATAACACCACACAGAGGGAGGTGGGGGGGTCTATTTTTTCTACTTACTGGGGTTTAAAGTACTGAATGCAAATTATGTAATAATATTATTGTAGAACTGCAAGAAATTTATGACCTTTATAATGTACAAAATATTTTTATATTGTTTTTCTTAAAGCAAAAGTGCCACAAACCCCAATTTTTTACATTGGACTAAACGGAATTTTTTAAACAACAAGTTCATGCCTCAAAGATTGAACAGGGAAAGGAAAAGGATTAGTCTATAGAGCAGCTTTGGGTTTACTCCCTTTATTTAGGTAGTTTGGCTTAGAGTAGCATAGAGTTGTTAAAGTCCAGTTTTACTTTAGATCTAAACCTGTCGCTTTATTGCTCTCCTGTGTAAATGTAACCTCGGAAGCACTGAATGAAAGCTACTGCACAAACCTGAACAGGATGAAAAGTCATTTTAAAGCTTGAAAGAGTCATTTTAACCCTTAGGGAAGCAGCATCACCCAACCCCACCGCCAGCCATGCACTGACTGCGCTCAGAGGGGCAGTAAGTTCTGGAGCCCTCGCTCCATCCACACTGCTCTGGTTTACATTACTTTGCCAGCTTAGACAAGAGCAGGCGCTGGTGCTGAACAAGGAGCTGCTGCTCAGGCTCCTCCCAGCCCCCAGAGTCTCTTTTTATCTCTTGTTTTGAAAACACACCCAAAAATTGCTTTATAGAACAGCAGCGATGTCTCGGCTCACGCGTGTCACCGAGACCCTCAGCGCACGGGGCTGTCAAAGCATCAGCCACTGCAGACACCAGAGAGGACAAAGCAGCCTCAGCAGCGTAGCTTAACCCAGCCCTGGTGTAGAGCTGTTGTAAGCTACTACCCAGTTGGTATTTTGGGGATGGATGGGGTTGCCCAGAGAAGCTGTGGGTGCCCCATCCCTGGCAGTGTTCAAGGCCAGGTTGGACACAGGGGCTTGGAGCAACCTGCTCTAGTGGAAGGTGTCCCTGCCCGGGGCAGGGGTTGGAGCTGGGGGAGCTTTAAGGTCCCTTCCAGCCCAAACCAGGCTGGGATTCTATAGCAGCAAAGCAAAGGCAGGTACTAGAAGAAAAGCAGATGGGTAGAAATAACACCAGTAGGAATCAAGGGGCAAGTCCCAGATGTATTAACCCACATCTCCCAGCCGAGGAGCAGCCCTCACCCCTGTCAAAACTCACCAGGGCTTTCACTTGCTCATTCCAAGGCTGCTTTGGTCCCTCCATGGTGGTGCTGATCCCTGCAGGGGCTCAGGGCCCACCCCTGCAGCAGCCTCCTCTGATCCCCTTTATCCCATCCGATTCCTGCACAATCCCCACAGTGAATCCCACCACCCCCTGAAGCACCTCCACACACAACCTGGAGCACCTACACCCGCCTTCCAAGCCAGCGTTGTTCTGACTTGTGCTTGCTCCAGCAGGCAGGTTGACAGCCAGAGCTGCCCTGTGCTGCAGGCTAAGCTCAGACCACCCCTTGGTGCAGCAGGGTCAGTTTAGGCTGGTGGAACTGAGAACAGAGTTCAGAGCTTCCAAAACACACAAGATAAGAGACCATTAAGCTGCCCACTGCCAAGACAAAACAGTGACCTAGAGCTGTCACAGAGCCCAGGGCTGATACCCAACACCAAAACAAAGTTACCTTGAGCAATACCAAACGTGTCTTTAGAAACACCATATGAAGCATTACTGGTTTGTGTTAATGCTCTTTTTTAACAGAAGGAAAAAACTTTGCCCTTAAAGTTCTTTTACAGCAATTTCAACTCTTCCTTAAGTACATCATTCGACTTCCCGAGATCAGTTTGAATGTACGAGTCCTGGAAGCACCACTTCATTAAGCCAAGTACAACCACTGTCTGTATGTAGCAGGGATCAATGTTTTGCAGCTGTACTTTCATTTGTCCAGTGATGATCCACCACTTGTTGTAAGTTTTTTACTTCATTGAGTTTGTATTTTTTTGGCTTTTATGTTCAAAATGTTTATAGCTTTATAAATAAAGTAACTGCCAGAGTGGCTCTTTGAGATGGGCCACTGGGAGTTCTGATCTGAACCTCTCAAATAATGATTTCTTGGAAGTCAAGACTATTCTTTCCCCCCCCCCCTTCATCATTTGTATGAATAGTTTTTAGGACAATTGCTAACAGGCTTCAAGGGGTAGGACTGAAGCAGTAAACCAAGACTAAGAAGAAATACATGGGCTTACAGTTGGTGTAGTGGGACCCTGGGTCACAGATGGAGCTCCCTGAGCAGTCCCTGCTCTCCATGGTCTGATCTCCCCTTCTCACTGCTATCAAGTATTCAGTGAAGTCAGGATCATTCTCCAATTAATTCAATTAATTCCAATTAAGCATTTCCCAAACCTGGAGAAATCCCTGGCAGTGTTCAAGGCCAGGCTGGACACAGGGGCTTGGAGCAACCTGCTCTAGTGGAAGGGGTCCCCGCCCGTGGAGGGTGTCCCTGCCTGTGGCAGGGGTTGCAGCTGGAAGAGCTTTAAGGTCCCTTCCAACACAGACCAGTCTAAGACTCTATGTCCAAGCCCAGCACTGGAGTATTTTATGCCCCCCAACAACAGAATATCTAATCTGCCTGTGATATGCACAGCAGGACAAAGGCTGAATAAGCAGATGTGAGCAGCAGATGCACCCAGAGCACAGAGTTGAATGCTGCTCGGGAGCAAGTTACAAATCCTTTCATTAATGGCTACAAAGATCATCACGTAAAAGCTGATAAAGCATCACAATACATCCATGTGCATTGCTTGCTGTTTCATTTCCAGCTTAATCTGACAAGTCACCCACTGTGTCTGACTGGTGGCCTGCATCCGTCATTAAACCAAACCCTTACATCTGTTTTACTTCAGTTAACCACTGCCTCAGTGCTCCTGTTTGTACATACACACAGTAGCAAGTGACAGGTTGTCTAGTTCCAAATAACTAGAACCATTTGCAAATGAAAGTTTAAAAGCCCTTTATTAATCCAGAAGTGGAACACTGATATTTAAAGTGAGATAAGTATGTTTATTAAGGTTCATTCTACTCTAAGGTTTATACAGAGAATGGAATGCAATACAAGCTAAGAGCACACCTCAAAGATCTACCACACAACCATCCCTACTCCCTATAAGGGAACTGTAAAAAAACAAAAGAAATAAAAATCAGAAAACCAGTTACTGTTTAACTAGTTGCAAGTGGCTTTGTCCAAGTTAAGCTGATATTGCATTAGCTTTGTCTGCAATAATTAAAGTCTCTACAAGCCAAAGTATCGCAATCAGAGGCATAAGATTTCATATGGACACATGAAACCATGTTTTAAAGAGCTACGTCACAAGGGCTGTTTAAAATTGCCTAAAACCCAGTCACTACTGACATGCACAGGTCAATAATAGTAACTTTGGTAATGTCAGTCATTTTTGGTCAAATCAGGATTCCACTTTTAACAGGAACATATAAAAACACACCAATCCTGTGCATAAAGCAACACACTTCTCATCTGCTACCAGCTAGAGGCAGGTCTTCAAGACATGGTTGGAGGATTCAAATCTCACTCTCAGGAGCTTGCTTAGTTCTAGGTCACATCTTTCACTAGTCTCTAAGGCCAGACTAACAGGACAAGAAAGTGGTCAAATAGCTTCTCTTTTTTGTATGCAGGACAAGAACCATCTCAGAAGTTCCATCACTTTAAGTAACACTAATTCTGCCCACAATGGTTTTCATAAGAAATCCAGTAGCTTTTACTTCACCTACTTCCTCAAGACACATGCTAGTTAGCTTTCCTTGCTGAAGCTACCAATACCCTGTAAATACAAGTGTCTTGTTCTTGAGGAAGAAGCCACAGGTGGTTTTATTTACAATGGAGTCAATCCTTAGCATTGGAACTGGACTTGAACAGTTTCAAAGTATAATGAAAAGGATAACCTGAAGTGCTACTTCCCATACAGAATCCACACTTAAGTTTTATTCATTGCAGAGTAAAGTAAAAAGACATCCAATTACACTAGTAAAAACTCAGAAGATTTAAATTTGTACTCAAAAAAACCACTACACATGCAGAGGGAACAACATCCTGCTAACACAACTTCATTTGCTGCTGCATTTGTCTAATATTAACAATTATGAACAGAGCAGTGCAACTAGTATTTGGAACAATCCTTACAGTGTTCGAGTGTCAGGCACAATACTTCACTTCTCTTCACACCACTGGTTCTCTTTGCGTACCTGAAAGAGCAGTTTAACTGTTAGGATTTAGCTGCAGTGAACTTAAAGCTCGCTCTAAATCCCTGTAAGGACTCAGGGTTACTCACTGCAGGAAGGCATAAACTCAGAAGCAGCTTAAACGTTTCATGCAGGTTTGTAATGAGAGAGTCAGCCTTCCAAACTGACCTCTGTATCAATATAAGCCAAGAAATTTATTCCCCATGCCAGGTTTGATCAGAACTGATTTCTTTCCACCAAGCAAAGCAAATGGACTGGCTTAAGATCAAACTGCTTTTTTCATGATAAAGCACTGAAAACAAACCTAAGTTTAGAATTCACTGACTTGGTATGTAAAGAAGGCATCTTGTTCTGCTCTCTCCCAACTCTGCCATTTTGCAGGCAGTTTCTCTTTCAAGTTAAGATCAAGGAGTTCATTACTTAAAAATAAGAATTCAACCATCTTACCTTTCTAGCATCACGCAACGATTCAGCTTCAGCATTCTTACTAACAGCAAGCTAAGGCTGCCACAAAGAACCCCCCATGCTTCCTCACCAGACACACACTTGAGCTAGGACATCAATACACTTTGCTTTGACTTTCTTAGGTAACAGGCTGCAAGCCCTGCAGACACCAGAAGGTCTCCCACTAGTAGCAAGTCAGTTACGAGAGGTTGATGCATTTACACTTGTTGTTAACAAGTCAGTTGCATCACACATTAGATTATGAAGCCCCACGCAGTAATTCAACAGAAAACCAGGTACATTATAGTTAAACCCAGACCAAGTACCTGTGCTTCTTCCTCCTCGGTGAAGTCATTCTTGATGTTGAATGTCTTGCGGATTTCTTCTGGAGTTTTCCCCTTGATCATGTTTGCAACTGTCTTGCACGTGACATCAAGCAAACCTTTGATGTCCAGGTAATTTGCAGCCTGTGGAAGAGTTCCCAAATTTAAAGCCTCCATATCAATACTGTGCCTCTGCAGATGTACTACCCAAGTTATGGTGACACTGGAATTGTGCAATACAGTAACTGCAAACAGATCATCTCCACTTGGAGAAGCTTTAGCCAGAACCTTGAAGTAACAGTACCTAAAACTTGCCAAACAGAAGGGGAAGTCATTTGTACCGTGAAAGACACCCCCCAGGCACCTCCTTTTACAAAGAGCTTTCAGAAGCCTGCAAACACCCGAGATCTTCAGTGCTGAAGTACTATTAACCAGCCAAGCCAAACAACATTGGCTCATGGTACCACAGAAGGCCAAAGCCAGATTTTAATCTGTATGCACATCTCCAGAACTCCACTTCTAGTAGTAAGTCCTCAACCAAGACTCAGGAGCCCCAAGAATAAAGACAGCTCTAGGGGCCCAGATTCAGAGAAGTCAAAGGAGTTATTCAAGAGCACCCAGACTGTGTTTGTAAGTGGAGCACTGCCAGGCAGAGCCTCACACCCCCTGAGCACACTTACCAGGATAAGTTCAAACAGTGTTCCTTGGTCTACTTTCAGAAACTCTTGATCCCACACAGGGATGTCATCTGTTCGCTTCTCTTTGTTCTCATCATCCTCAGGAGGAGGTGGATCATCCTTGTGGTGGGTGCACCACTGAATCACCTAATCATGGGTTTGATAGTAAAGTTGCAGCCAAATCATTCTCCCATTAGACCCCAACTAGAACGTAACTTAATTTTAGAAGAAATACACCTTTTCCTCTAGATTAATATTAGAATTCTGTATAAACACACTCCAACAGCTGGTATTTTCATCTCAGAACAACTGATCCCCAGCCCTGCAGTACAAGTCTTCTGAAATACTAGTAGTAAATTACTTACGATCCTATAAGCCAGCTGCTGGTGTTACAAAGCTATTTGACCCTGTGCTAATACACACAGGACTGTGCAAAGAAAACATAAACCTCAGTGTTCAATTTCTTTGCAGAAACACAGTTTTTAAGCAGAATACTACTCAGGGGAGGAGTGTAGCTGGTAGCAGCCACCAGCAGGGCAGGTTCACCCCAGGACAAGGTTCACATGGCAAAAGGTTGCCTTTTTTTTTAGTAGCTTGGGAACATGTAACCTCAATCTCATCACCCGGACAGTTAAAAGGAGCAGGGATCTACTGCAAGTAACACCCTGTTCCATTCTGCCAACCCAAGAGACTTGACAAGTTTGAAGTTATTTGTGTGTATGTTCTCTAGGAACTAATTCCTAACCCTGTATTTACTCCCAAACAGTCCAGTGCTTATTTTAACCCAACGCTTTCCACTTCAGAGCAAAAAGCATCTTAGGAAACAACATCATATTTTGCTTTCCCTTCTCTTGACCCAGCAACAATCATGGTCTGTACTGAATTTCACACCATCAAGTGCAGTGTCTGAAGCACTGGAACTGCCACAGTCTCTCCTAACATCCCATCTCCTGAAGAGCCACCTCACTTCCCAGAATCCAGTTAAAAATCAGTCCTTTAATACCATGCAATACCGGTGTGCACAGATGCCCAGCACCACTTCCACGCCTCTGGAAGCTTGAGTGGCCTCCAGCTGCTGTTCCAAGTGGTCACCCCATGTCTCCTACCATTACCTGCCTGCCACCTTCACCCCAGTTCTCAGCTCCCCGAGGTGCCCGTGTTCATGCACCTCTAATCAGTTCAGCTCGTAGCCAGCACATGGGAAGTAGTTCTAATACAAAATACCCAACTCCAGCATGAATTGCACATTTCATCACTGCCATGAACACAACCACTTCCAGCATCTTACCTTTTTTAGGATAGCTGCATTAACATTTGGAAGAGGGACTGGGTCATCGTCACCTTCATCATCCATCCCCAAATCTGAAAACAAGAGAGGTGACTAAGCAACGGGCAGACAAAACCACTTACTCTTCTCTGAACTGGGCTAGTTCACCAGTTCTCCACTGGGTTAATACCACTGAGGCTGAATGGATTGGCAGCAAAGGAGCTCTCACTGGTGAGCTCAGAAGGTTTTAGAAAGCTTCTGTGGAGCCACGGCCGCATTATATGTACTAGGTTACACCTAGTTGAGGCTAAGTAGCTAACAAGGCTGCCTCATCAAATGAGAGCAACGACAAGCCATCAGTTAAACAGCGAGTTACTTGTTAGAACCCAACTTGCTAGTTCAGTGTTGTGGGAACAGGATACATTGAACAATCAGACTAATACTTACACGTATTTACCACTTTCAGCAGCTCAAGCCACAAGTTACACCAGAGTGTTCCAGCCGAGATCTCCCATTCCATTTATTATTAAGCAAGGATTCAGATCTACTGTGGTAAGAGACAGTGTTTTGCCCTCTACTGGGGCAGTAAATAGAGAAGCCAGTTATCCAGCCTCTGAAGCACCTGCGCTGCTTCTTACCAGCTGAAGAAGTTCACATGCTAAGGCAGCAGCACGATCCTTCAACAAAAAAAAGCATTTCCAAAGCATGCTTCCTGATAGTCCTTGCTTTAAAAGCTTGTCAGCCTGCTCAAGACACATCTGGATAAAGTTTGCTCTTTGTCCCCTTGATATAATTAAGGAATCAAAGTAAAAATTAGGATTAAAACATCATTAAAATTTGCTCTTGATACACAGCACAAACACCACATTAACCAGCTTTGATTAGAGAATATGCTTTTTGATTACACAGATGCTAACAGTTGGATGACACCCTAACTGTCAAAGATTAACATCGTGCAATTAGTGGCATATTAATTGGTGTTACTTTCTGTAATTGAGTAGCTGCAGATCTTCACTCACTATCTGCAGAGGAGACAATTCTACATCACCAAGGAACTCAAGTTTTCAGAACATGACTGTCACACCATCCTCACTGATCGAATCTGTGCAGTTACAATAGCATGTACTGCTGTATTCAGGCAAGTCAACTCCTGTTATTAATGAGAGCTTAATTAGTCCTACTTCTTGTCTGGAATAACTTCATAGATTCAGAAGCTGAAATACTGACATTAAAGGGCACTGCATATGTCACCAGTTAACACAGACTTCAACTGCATACTCTGAATGTGGTGGCAGGTTCTAATGCAAGAAGTGACCAGTCCAAAATCGCTGGTATGGGAGAATAATTCAAGCAGTATCTCAGATTGAGTCAACTCGGCTCCACTTGTCCCCATCAAACCAGCAGTTTCATCTGCCAGCCAAAAATTCATCCTGGTGGTCCCAGGATGCTCAACACAACCCCACCTTTTAGCTCTTCCCCTTCAAGCACTGTTTATCAACTGATGCTTAACCAGCTGTACTGCAGATGCACTTCATCTGTCCAAGGAGACTGGCTCTCACCCAGAGTAGTAAGAAGCTAGTTTACGGTGCCTAGCACCACCTACCATGTGTAACCTGCTTTTAGTCAGCACCAAGTGCCACTAAACACCAGCCTCTGCATGAGAAAGCTGAGAAGAATTGTGCTCCCTGATGTATTCCACTGAGAGCAACGTTGCCTGCTCATGTTGCTGGTCATGTTCTACAGCATCTTATTAACAGAATCAAAGTGTTCACTGCTTGGGAGTATTTCAACCTCGTTTTTACTGTTCTTGTGTGTACAAGTGTCACAACCAGCCAAATATTTATACCCAAGAACATCATTTTAACTACATCTACAGAAAGGGGTTTTTTCCCCCCTCCAAGTTAATTCATGAATACACCCAGAAACCGGGAAAGCCACCAGGAGACAATGAGGATTTGCAGGGAGGGATTAGACACAGCTTGCTCTGTATCCCAGCCATCTGGCAGACTTCCCCTCCCCCCCACAAGCTCTTTTGTTTCAAATTTATGTCAGCAGGAGATCAGAACTGAGCATTTAGCCCAAATAATTTAATTGCAGCCATAAGCCCACAATATAGGTTTCATTTTAGCTCTTTGGTGCATTGCTTTATGATCTCCCACCCTATTTAAGAGAGATTTACAGTGCAAGACTGCTTTGTGTGATTAAATAAACTTGGGGTTTAATATTATTAGATGCTCTGTTTGCTTAACTTTTACAATAGCGAAGCAGGCTGTAGGCAAGGCAGTGGGGTGCTTACCTTTTACAAGCCTCCCTGTAAGTGCTCATAGCAAGAAGACTGAAACTTTAAGCTTTATGTGAGAGCACATCCACCCAAAACATAGTTTCAGCTATGACAGCAGTTGTTTGGGCTCTTCTGACGTAAGACAGAAGCTGCCTCACAGGCCTGGGAATCCTTTGGCAGGTCAGCACCAGTTTGTCTCCTCTGCTCACAGCTCCTGTCCAAGAGGCTTCCCTGCATACCCTGCTACCTGTGCACGAGGCAGTGATCCTCACGGGTTCATGCTCTTACCTTCCAGCATGGTCTTTATAGTTACAGACTGCTTTGCAATTTCAACATCAACTTCGAAGATCTCTCCATCTGAACTCTGCAGTTTAATTGAAGGCATCTACAAGAGAAGGACAGTTATTTCCACGCTATATCCAGCAGATATTACAAGTTCAGCCAACCCAAAGATGGGCATTACCTGTACTATTTATACTGCTTCTTACCAACACCACATAGCCCCATGGCACTTAAATCACTCAAGTTATTCACTGCTTCCATCAACAGGCCTAAATTCATTAATCCTCATGCTTAAGAAACAAGGACTGTCAGAAGCTTAAAACAAATTTAAGAGAAGAATACACAAATTCCTTAAGTCATTAGTGCTTATTTTTACAGAGCAATCTTTCCCTTGATTTTACTTTCAACACCACTTCCAAAACCCTGTCTTCAAACCCAAACAACTGCTCCTCGCTTTGACTACTCAAATCAAGCCAGACCTCAAAAGCAGGTTTCAAACAACAGCCTCTGGAACAGACCCACAAAACCGAGGGTGGAAGGAGCCTCTCCAGAGCCCAGTCCAGCCTCCCTCCTCCAAACACAAACAGACCAGCTTACTCAGGATCAAAGGCTTCCCTTCAGAAAAGCATGTGGCTTTCTGGAGAGATTAAAAAGCAATACATCACCACAAGGAAGGCTTTCAGCACTCAGTACTGCTCTTACAAAGTAGAAAGTTAGATCAGCATTAGGAAAAACTAGGATGATCATGCATTTTAAAGTTTCTCAAACAAACTGTACTAAGACCTACAATAAACAGAAGCAGCTTCAGATGTCACTAACAATAAAATAAGCAAACTCTACACGAATACATCTTCCCAGATATTTAACAACTCCAATCCAGCAGTAACACACTTGATACAGCAGGTAGTAGGCTACAACTTCTGCCTGAAACTACACATGAAGTTTGTTTGTGTATCACTGCACTTGAACCCATGAACCTGAAGGACATGATAAACAAAACTGCCTGGCCAGGAACATTTTATAAACTGGTTCTCAGCAAACAAGTAGGATGTGTTGCAAGTTCCTCACCACTTGATATCTGTTAGCAACAAACCATTGCAACAGACTCATTTTCCTCGAGTTACCTGCTTGAAGATCTCTAAAGCAGGTACGTGGAAGCACAGCCTGCAAGGCTTCAGGGACAACAACTTACAAATTCATTTCAAATGATCTTCCCCCTCCAAACCTAAAAGCTATGCACACAAGTTCCTCACAGTAGTACTTGAGCTACCCAAATTGAATCAGCTGCACCACTTTCAGCAGATCTACACTATCCCTTTTTGAATGCCTCCTGCGGGTCATCAATACAGCCGAGCCCGACAGCACTGC
>NW_009940010.1:12436-13304 GCF_000696875.1 Nestor notabilis
CACTGCAACAAACCCAGGCCGTGGAGCCCAGCCAAAGCACGTTATTAAGCAGCTCACACCAGCTTCAAGTCCTCACTGCTTTCATTTCCATTTGGCAGAGCGAGCAGCTAGTTAATGTTTACACAGTAACGTAACCCTATATGATAGCACTACCTCTAACTGAGATGGGTGTTCTGGAGGAACACGCTCACTCATGAATGTTCCAAAGAGACAAATATATACATATTTATTTATAGATATATATATAGCCCCAAACATAAGATTTGGATTAAAACACACAGTGCTGAGCTGGGAGTTGGAATGACGGTGATCCAGGCACACATTTCAGACGTAATGCACCTGCTCTTGCAGTGATTGCCTACGAGCACTCAAGAACAAACCCAGCCTCATATGCCAGCCTTCGGGTGCTCCTGTCTAGGGTTACATAATGCTGCACAATGGAGCCAGCACGACAGGGATGCTGCTGCCTTGACGAGTCCAAGCCCTGCAAGAACATTTGCATCGAGACCCTTCCATCACCCCAAACCACTTCTAGCCAGACCTCTGGGTTATCACTGAGGGTCTGGATCAGGTAGAATGAAGTTAACCTAATGCCTTATCACATAACAGATGAGGATTTCATCCAAATGTCATTGGTTTTGTACCTCAGAGCTCAGCCTCCTGGAAGAAAGAAATAAAATAAGTAATTTTTAGCAAACTGCTCTATCGCTGTGGAAACGGGCGGGCCTCGGACAGCACCACAACCGGGTGACTAAGCAGAGCAGCCCTAAAGCTCCATCCAACACAGCAGAACAGGTTGGGAGCTACTCAAAAGGCAAACCTGAATTACGACGGTCATTTGCATGCAGAAGCCCGAAACGCGGAGCTC
>NW_009940011.1:0-2694 GCF_000696875.1 Nestor notabilis
GGGGGAGTGAAGAGGAATATTCTTTCCAACTTCTTTTCTTCCCCCCTTTCCTTCCTTCTACAGCACTAATTCCTCTGTGTGGGCAAACAGCCCTTCTCCTTTGATTCTTAGTCACAGCCCCTAGATTAAATACGGGTTTTAATGAGAGCCGTGGCTGCGGCTGCATTAGGTGATGATCGTTCTGAAGACGAGCTGACCTGTTTTGATGAAGACGATGTGACCTGTAGGGAGAGAGGGAAAGGTCAGCCGCATGCAGTGGCCAGATTTCTGCTCCTTCCCGGCACATGCTGCTACAATATTGATCCGCGGAGAAAGATAAACATAAAAGCTAGATCCTCTGTCCTGAATACTAATGAACGCGGCTTCCAGCCTTTAATTGTTGTTGAATTCTTTTTTCCACCGTAAACATTTGCTGACCTCTGTAGGGCAATTTCCTCACAGTTTGATTTAATTTTCTTTTGTTTTGTTTTCTTTAATTTTATTTTGCCTTATTTTATCCTATTTTGCTTATTTGTTTTCCAATCCCTGAACGCCTCTCCCGTTGGAAATCTCGCCGGCAAGTTACTTTCCGTAGCAGCCAACCCCCCGGCTGCCGCCGCCCGCATCTCGTTTCCATGAGACGGCGCAGAGAAGGCAAACGCTGCTCAGAGCGGGGAAAAGCTCTTCTGAGAGGCGATATCTCGACCTAGGATCCAACTTTTGGATTTCTGCTTCACTATTCCCTCCATTCTTTCCCAGCAGAACGCTGCAGATGACACCGGAATTGTTTTTTGGGTTGTCAATTTTATTTTATTTTATTTTATTTTATTCTCTTCTCTCCTCGACCATGCGGCGAACCCAGCAGTTAAATTGGAAGAGACCTCTCCTTTCAAAGCCCAGTTTCCCAACTGTTCCCAGACTAGATACCCCTCTGGTGTGCAAGGAGAGATGGAGGAACACCATCGGGGAAGGAGCCGCTTTCCCCTCGCGGGAGCAGAGCCGCCCGGCCGGGCAGGAGGAGAGAAGGAGGCTCTCCTCAGAGGGTTTTCCCTGCGATGGCAAATGGTTAAGGATCACTTGCCATCCCGGCACCCTCTTGGCAATATTTTTGCCCTTCGAGGCGGTCAATATCAGCTGTAAAGCGGGTAAAGCGGTCAATGAATCAGTTATCCCCAAATACGTGTTTCAAGTTTCTGTTGCTTCGCAGACGACCCAGAGCAAGCACCAAGTACAGGGGCAATTAACTCTATCAGGCTGATACTTAAGAAAACTTCTAATTCGCATAATTACAAATACTTTTCATGAAGAAAACTTCTAAAAGATCCCCCGCCCCCTTTTACACTTTCTAGTCTATTTTTAACCCCTCAGTGATTTACTACGTTAGTAATTTTAGAGGATACAGTTTACAGCTTGAGTTATTAGACTGAACACCTCTGGCTGACACCACAACACCTTTTTTTTCTGCCTGCAGCTGTAAGTCACAACCCCATTTTCATACTAAACTGCTGCACATTCCTTTGCAATATAGACTTCCTTCTCTCAAAGATCAAACACGCTCCAGCCAACGTGTTTATTTTAAAATACAGGAAAATTAAAACTAAACATGGGCTTAAAAAGAAAAACAAATGCACCATTTCTTTCCCTGCTGTCCCGCCTACTAAAATAAAATGAAATAAAATAAAATTAGAACGGAACGGCGTGGACCGCTCCAATAAAATAATAGTGACAGAGCCAAAACAGTTGATTTCGACTGGAACAGGAACGGATTCTTCTGTTTGCTGTTATTTATTTATGTATTATTGTGGCTATGGTTTTAATTATATGTGGGAATGTCAGGCCAGGATGCTGTAACCGAAGCCTCCCTTTAACACACTTTTCCTATTTGTTTAATGCCAGCCCTACAAGGCTAGAACAGGCACCAGGAGGAAAATGGTTTCAATATTCAGTTTAAGAGCTTACAACGGGGAATCCCGGAATCCCAGGAAAACCAGCGGGCCTGCTGCTCGGAGGTGCCCCGCAGGACCATGCAGGGTCCCTGCTCCTCTCCAGGTTTTGGAGTATGGGGAGGTAGCGAAGAAGGGAAGCTGAGGGAGGGAGAAGAGCCCGGAGTCATTTCTACCCAGGTAAGCGAGGGTTTAAAAACCTCCTTGCTGCTCAGCGCCACTGACACTGGCACACTTTGTCATTCTGAGCGGGGTGAAGGTAGATTTAATCTTTGCTTCTCTCAGTAACCTCCTGCCTACTCTTCCACTTGGGTTTGAGAGGGGGCTTCGCTGCAAGTCCTTCTTCTTCCATTCCTTGTTTTATCTTATTGGGTTGTTTTTTTTTCGCCCCGGAGGATGGTACCCGGTCGATTTGCGCTGCCCATCATCTCCCCACACTCCCCTGTCAGTCTTTCCCCACGTCACGGGAATGATGGGTGAGGAAGGGAAGCGGGACGTACCTGGCCGCGTTTATTTATGTTTGGTACGCATGCAGAAGGAAGAAGATAATTTTAAATGAGAAAATAGTAAAGAAAAGAAAGAGAAAGCAAACCGAAGGATCATTCGCTTTAGGAAACAGATCAGATAACCCCTCCTTTCGCCCCTCCAAATTCCCCCTAGCCCAAGCGGCTCCGAAGCGCTGAGCGAACTCCGAGGCTGTGCTTGGGGTGGAGCAGGACTAGTGTCTGGCAAACGGAGACCCTGCACATCCCCTGCGTCCCCAGGTCCCCTG
>NW_009940012.1:0-18865 GCF_000696875.1 Nestor notabilis
TAAATATTAATTATTTAATTAATATTCATCGTGGTCCTACTATGTTATGATAAGCACACTGGAATCATGAGGGCATTTTTTTACTTCATTTTGCATGTTACCTACTTGAGCTTCACTTCTCACTTGCAGCAAGAGGCAGGACAGGAGGGTGTTGGCTGTTGTCTCAGCAATCTCAGCTGTACAGACTACAGGCTGTCCAGTCTGAAACTGCATGCACAATAAACTTTGAGCCTCCAGTCACTTGCATGGGGCAATCAATCCATACCGTTGGAGGTCTGTATCTTCAGATGAACTAGCTCTGTCGAAAACGGAGCTCCCTTGGTTTGCACCACCAAAGCAGGGGGCCCTCAGGGATGACGCTACTTCATGCTCTTGGGTTTCTTCTTGTTTCCACTGTTAGCGAAAAGTCTTCAGTTGAAGGGAGAAGAAATTATAAGGACTCCACAGTTTTGAATAAGGTTTACCCAACGAGGTTCAAGATGTCAGATCTTCCTGTAGAAGCCGGGCTGTCCTCCATCCCACAGAGGCTGTTCTTCCTCAAACAAAACACCAGCCATCTCTGTGGATGCCACCACCAATCGCAAGAAGAGGTCTCTGCTCAGCACCAGCAGATTCAATGATGCTTTTGCTGCCCAGGCCAAGGGTTTTTCCTTTGATGAGCAAGGGAAGCTTTCTTGCCACACCATGGACGTTAAAGGTTCCCTAAAGGAACTGCCCGCCCTCCCCGGCCGGTTTATAAGAAGGTGACTAAAGAGACTCAAGGATACAGAATGACAATTTGGGTACTATGAGGTAGAGGGAAAAAGTCAGTTCTAAAGGGAAACAAACTCCAGATTACCTGTCCAGAGGAAAACAAGCAAACAAACAAAATCTAAGACCTGCCACATGATTTGTGGTGACATAACCAATCACAGATGTATCAGAGTTAACACAGAGTTAACACAGCAACATAATAAGTAAACACTCTTATTTAATATCATCTTGCACAGAAGGTCTGTCCATACTTTCATATTGACACAGCCTAGTCAAACTTGATGAGAAAAGACAACATTATTATTTGTCTTCTAATTCAGCCCAAGAAGGAAAGTTTTCAAAGTGGCTCCTGGTTCGAGGGTGTCCAGTATGTATCTCCTTGAGCTTCATTGCTGCTGTGTGCCAGGCCTCATCTTGATGGTGGCGGTTCTGAAAGGTGAAGCTGAAGCACCAGCCTGCAGCACCCTCCCAAAGTCAGTGCCTGCTTTTGTCTATAGTCAGCCACACACATAAATACCTCAGTTACTGAAGTAAGGGCCACCTCTCCCAGGCTTTTGCTGTTGCAGTTTTCTCCCAGCACAGTCTCAGAAGGTGCACACCGAGCACTGCTTATAGCAAAAACCAGGCATACGTTACCAGCAGAGCACCCTTACACAGCTGGCTTTCCCTTTAGAGCCCTGGTGACATTTCCCACTTAAAAGAGAGGAAATATTACCAGAATTAAGGGATACCTAAAATAGGAATAGGCTGAACAAAGGAATCTTAATCAAATACTGACACCACCTCAGGCTGTTTAGTTTCGGATAACTACCAAGAGGTTGGGCTGTTTCATCTGATAGGAGGCCCAGGGAACACAAACACACAAAGGTGAACATGCACTCTAATAATCAAGTTAAGTTCCTGAAATGCCTCTGAGTTCCCTGAAAAGGAATGGTAATATAAATGTCTGTATCCATTTAACAGGAACCACTGTCAGAGACAAAGGTGGGATATAAGCTCATACCAATGCCACCAAGATTCATGATACTCATCCAGACTCTGAAGCTATAAAACAAGTATATTGAAATACTTGTTTTGACACGTCAGTGTTTTAAAGTCTGTTGTTCAAATTGATGGGCAGTCCTTAACAGAGCAAAATTACACTGGTTATTTCCTGGTTGTAAAAATAACGTAAACAGATGTGTGTCCATAGCTCCTCCTGGGAGACAGGAAGGGGTGGTCTGGGTGCAGAAGGCATAATACAGATCAGGAGCACATAAAACTCTTATTCCACCTTTGCAAGTGCATTTCAACACTGACAACTCTAGACCACCATCCTCACTGAGCTCTGCCAGTGTATTCCAGTGCTGTTTATCTATGTAATCTGCTGTGCACTGTCATCTCCTCCCAATGCTGTCTGCTTTAGCTTCTCATTTCCCTATTGTTCAGAATTCATTTTCCCTTTTCTCAATTGCTAAATTTTTTCCTGCTTCTGCGCTTGCCATCTCACACCTCTCTCCTTCCACCTTTGTCCAAACCTATCACTTTCACCTACAACATCATAAGTATCTTGAAGACTCACACTGGTACTGTCTCAAGCCTCAGGTACCAACACAGACAGAAAAATGCTTTTTATTGAAGGCTTCCTTTCATAACAACAGTTGGTCCTGTTTAGATCATGGAGCACTTGGGAGCTCTCAGTCTTCAGCTTTTAGGAGGATAGGCAATTAGAGACTTCCTGAAGAAAAGAGGATATATATTATGCTATCTTCGCTCCACTATCCAGACTCTTTTATTGGGATGCAACCAGCATACAGATTAATGTCTTTTATATTTAATATCTGAGTATATGAAGAGAAAGCTAATAATGGGCTAAATTTTAGGGGGTGTTGCTACTCCTATAGGAGATGTGAAAACAAGCATTCCCTGAAGGTAGTACTATGATGATTCACAATCTGCTTTTCTATAGCCTTTCTGAAGGTTGTCCATGAGCTTAATGCTGCTGTTGTAGATTTATTAGGAGAGCCACTGGAAAACAAAGGTTTATCTGCTCTCTTTTCTTGACATTGACCAGTCATGATCAAGCCATGATTAAGCTTATCTTGATTAAAGGACCCTACTGGGAAACTCTTCTTTGCTGTTTCGCCAATCACAGTCTGAATTATCAAGCCAAAGTTCTAATGCTGTAAGTTACACAGTTAATTCTGCATAACTTACACAGATACTGCACCTTACACAAATACTGTAACTTACACAGGCTCTTCAAAACCCCTCGCTTTCTATACATGTACACACCCCTGCTCTAACACTCATATTTGCCACCGCTACCTTGTTTTTGTTTCATGATTCATCACCTCTTCACTGTCGTGGAAACTGTTGTCTTCTGGGTTTCAAACTTGGTATATTAAGAGGTTTGGAAAAAAAGAAAGGAAAAAACATCAGGGCAGTGAGAAGAGCTCCACCCTTCAGGAAGAAGAGAGGTAACAGCTCTGCAGTTTGTTTAGCTGGGAAGGCAAAGCTCTGAGCTGGACATTGTGGTCACCTGGTTGGTTTGTGTTTCTTTTCTCTCTCATCAGCCCCCAGCTGAGGGCATGCCGCATGTGTCACATCTCATCTTCAGGCTTTGTACTTGTAGTGGATAAATTACCACATTTGCAGGCCCACTGCCAGTCCTTTTCTCCCTTACATGAGAAGGATTTATCTGATCAAAGCCTGTACCTTTGTGCCCGAGGACAGGTTAGGTCAGGACTGGGTGCTGCTGTGCTCTGAATACCTGAGTCCTCTTGTGACCAACAGCCCTCAAAACACAGGGAGGAACTGCTAACATGGGAAGCTCCCAGCCCCATAGAGATCTCCTCAATTGCCAGTAAAACTGCCTTTTTAATGTTGAGCAAATAATCGTGATGAGGAATCTTGGTTCTGACTTTTGTCAGAACCATGTAGTCTTTTGCTTACATGTATAGGAAAATTTCAACCTTTATCTGGCTCTCCTGCCTGTTTCTCACAGCACTCCTAGTTCTTACAGTAAACTTCACGCTGAAGGACATAGATAGCATAATTATAATTTTAAGTGCTAATTTATCATTCAAATTTTGTTGGTTGTGAGGTGGTAGAATGAGATAGGAGGCTGTGCCTGCTGAAATACCTTGTTGGTTCACAATGCCAGTCACTGCTTGAGGGCTCAGGAGGTCAGCCAGTTCCCAGTACACCAAGAAACTGCCTACAGTGAGACTGAATGCTTGTATAGTTAACAGGAGAAAGATCTACAGGGATAAAGAAATGGGTAAATTCATGTAGGGTGTTTGGCTTTCTTAGCTGGGCAGTGAAGAGTAGGTCAACTCTGTAAAGCCCTAGTTCAAATGGCTGCATTCAGCTCAGTGCATTTTTCTACATTTAAGCCACTCATCCTCCCCACTTTGCTCCATTGTACGTTTGGAAGTTCTGTATTTTCATTGGCACTTCCTGCATCTTTTCCCCATGCATATATCCCACTGGACATCAAGTCCCTGATCTCTCTCACAGCCATATTTGCACAGTAAGCGGTATGTTTCTGCCTGAAGAGTTTCTTCTTGTTCCAAACAGGTCTGATATGTGTTGCAATCAGCTCCCAAACTTTCTGACATAAGATCCATTAAAGGTTTCAGTACCTTCACAAACAATACTATATTGGACACTCAATCCACAGTGATATTTTGGGACACATGACAAGAAGATGCTGTTTCTCTTTTCTCCAGTCAGAGGAACAAGTGTGAACACTGGTAAGGCTCATGCCACTTTTTTGCCTACTCACAGTTTCTTCCTTGCTTCTGCCTGGAAATTAGCTCACAGGCGGCTTGATTTTTACTCCTATTGGCCTGAGGACATAGATTTGTTTGGTTCTCAAACTCTCCTGTCGGGCAAGCAACATATTACAATATGAGAAGACCTACGGATGCATGGGCTTTTTGTGGTGGCTTCTCCACACTTGTGTCATAGACGCTGGGTAATGAGCAGGTCTGCCATGTACGATGTTCCCTGCCTATGGCAGGGGGGTTGGAACAAGACGATCCAAAACCCAAACCATTCTATGATTCTATGTTGCACTTACTCTTCAAATGTTTTATTTTTGCTTTTTTGGCTCTTTCTGGGAGACAGAAGAATCATTCAACCAGTTGTCCTCGGAGCCATAGAAATTTTCATGGTAGATGACATTCTAATATAACAGCTACTGTGCTGCGAGGGTTCATACATTCCCTGAATCAGGTCCTCAGGGGCATTCTTAGCCCCTCTATCCTGTTACTACTGTTCTTACCATGGTAAGGGAACACTCCAAATTGCTGACACTAATTTTTGGCACCAAATTGTAAGAATATTGTGGCTTTTCTCCAGATCACTTCCTATGCATGTTGCTGCCTGCATACAGCAGTCAACTCTTCAGGGTGTGTTGTTTAAATTGTTCAGACTGAGGCAAACACACACCTTGGATGAGTTTTCTAGGACTGTCAGAGCTTTATGTACTTCAAGGACAGTTTATCTGCTTAATGGCTTCCATTTCTTTAGAAACACAAATTATTGTGGATGTTTTTGTCTTCAATAAGTATTCTGTAAAGCCCTGCTGGACTGACACAAGCAGTCTGCTTCTTAGAGTAACTTATCTAAAAGATGTTACTTGTTTTCTTTTCAAAACATTTTTATTTTGCAGCTTTGCTACAGAAAAGCCAAAATCACGTTTGCTCATCCAGCACTGGTTTTGTTTGTAGATCTACTGAAAGTATAATTTGCCACTTGTTTAGTAGGTTGAACTGTAAATACATCCATCCATCAATCAAAACATGTTTCTCAGTAATCTCTATATGTCCTGATATTTTAACCCTCACATACTTCTCCTTGGTGTTGCAGTTTGGCTTTCTCTGATGGAGGGGTAGTTAGGCCACTCTCTAGTTTGAATTTGGCTTGGCAAGTTTGCTGTCCTCTCTTACATAGTGCTGAGCACATCTTCACACATTCAACCACTGCCAAATTGTGTGTTCAGCGCTTCGTTTCCTATTTGGACAGGAAGCATTTTTTCTGACACTACTTCTGAATTCATTTTTATTTATCTGCACATTGTTAACACCAGATATGACCAAAATCTTGTCTTCTGAGTCACCTGCTTTCTTCAAAAAACGTTTTCTTACATTTTCTTCTCTGCATACCTTTTCTAGCTACAATCACTGTACTTGGTTAGTAAAAGAATATTTCTGAATTTGCATTTCTTACTGCCTACATGTGGGACTGGGGAGAGGGCATCGAGTCCAAGTTTTTTCCCACAGCTGTAACTCTGTACCGGTGTATTTATTTTTTCATTGTAAATTCAGGGCTCCCTCGTACTATATGTTCACACATCTCTGTACCATCATACAGAGCTTTAACTGGAAGCCTAATGTTAACAGGCCAACGGCAGGGTGCTTTGTGAAAAAGTAAGGATCGGAATGTTCAACTGGCTGACACTTTCTCTTCACCAATGTTTTCCTAAGTCTTCATAGGATAAAGCTTCAGACAATTTACAAAGCAATGTAATCCTAGAGATTAAATGTGTTGGTGCAGTGATTTCTGGGGAGACAGTTCTCTTACTTAGAATCAAGTACTAAGATTTTCTTTGCCTCAAAAGCAAACAAGACCTCAAACTAAACCAAAACTTATAACTTGAAAACCACAGTATGGTTTCAAAACAAATTCCATATACCACTGACCCTAAGTAAGCAACAAAGTCCTGAAGTACCTCCTGCACTTCCAGGAGTACTTCTGTAAGACTTTGGCTAAGATTTTGAAACAAAATTAACCTCTAACACTAAAATCTTTGATTTTTATTTAAAGCCCTTAAATGTGTGATGTGGTCATACTAAACTTGAACTTGCAGCGTTTCCTTATAATTTCTGAATATGAGAGCTACTACATCAGCTTCATATACCCACAGAGCACAAAAAGTGCCTGCCATCATCACATGGAGATGTTAGGATGTGGTTATTTCTGTTGGACCCGACTCTTCTCTTTCTGGGCTTAAGTGCTGATTTTAATATTCTCTTTTTGTTTGTTAAATATTTCTCTGTAAGATTTGTGCAGTGTATGGTAGCATGAACTGGGAAGAGTTCAAAGAACCCACCTGAGAGAAGCCAGTCACAGGTTATAAAGAACTTTACTTAAAAAATAAAGACAAGGGAACAAAGGGGAGTTCAAGAATGAAGCTCCTCTGGTAGGACACAATGAACTCAGGTAGGGCAGAATCTACTGTTAGAAGAACAGTAGGATGAGAAACAAATTTTCCTATTTGAAAGATAAATAATTCTGTCTTAGAAATCAGTAACATGGAAAAATCTTGCTTAACTAACCTCATTTTCTGAGGCAAGTTTCAAAGAAGTTTTTAGGAAGGCAGCTGACAGTACCTCTGTATGAACAAGCTCAAGAAGGACACTATCTCAGAATAGATACTAGCGTATCACTAATATGAAGCTGTCTGCTTTCCTGCAAGGCCAGAAGGAATATCAGCTTTATTATTTGCAAGTTCAGACTCATTTTCCAAACCCTGCTTTTGTCAGGCACTCTCATCTCTAATTTCTGTTGTTTTCCTTTGATCACTTTCATTTCAGCCTGAGAAACATCAAAAAGAAGTCTCAATGCACAAACATCTGACCTTATTCTCCTACTTATGACAATTTTTATTGTCACTCTGTATGAACTAATTCATCAGTGCTTAAAAGACAGCAATTCTGGGCTACAAATAATAAGTGTGGTCTCATTTTGCCCCTACAGGAAACACCCTGTAAATGGGACAGGAATGTAATACGAGATGTATCATGAAGAGTCAGAGCCAAGTGACAAACTTCTTTAAAATGCTGCACCAAGGTTCAAAACACACAAACACACATACATATTTCCAGAGATGTGATTATGAATTTTACAGACCAGATCTACATGGCATCACAAAAGCAAATGCAGGATTTCAAGGCAAGTCTTTTGTTTGTTCTAAAAGCCGGAGGATCAAGTCCCAGTGCATTTCATTCCTACCTTGCAAAAATCACCTAAAAAAGTCCCAATGCATACTACCTCTGATTCATTGTATAACAGTGACATCGGTGACTAAAAAAAGGGTAAGATGACCATGAAATATAATCCAGACAAAGTACTATTCTGTTTAGTAAGCACTCAGATGGCAATGCTTTCCTCTGCACTAACAGAAGCGCTAACAGAGCCCATGCCCTCTGAAAGGCCTCTTTACAGGCAACTTGTAGAATCAATATTTCAGCAATTCAGGCATGAACTGGCCAATAGGTTCTAAAATTATTAAGGGGAATGAAGGACCCTAATCATAAATACATAGATACCATAGCTTTCTCAGACTTGTCTCACTGAGAAACTAGATTAAATAAGCCCCAAACTAAATACACCTCAATCAACTACAATAAATGGGAAAAATCTATGTAAGTGGCTTCTTGGAACACATCTTGAGCCAACATCTCAGGCAAAATAAATACTTGGATCTTCACGTAACTCATTTGAGGGTCTGTGTTTGATTATCTTTTTTTGTATTTGTATTTCATAAACAATTCTGTGACAGACTAAGCCAGGAAAGTCCCTCAGAACTTGGGAACACTCAGTAGATGAGCCCTTGGGTAGATGACATTTTTTCCTCATGATGGCTTGGATGAGGAATGCAAATGTTGGGCTGAAGGGGCAAATAATCACTGAGCTCAGGATCGAGCATGCCTAGAACAAGACGTTTCATCCCATCAGCTTAGTTGTTCTTTACTACAAACTAAGGTGGTTACCTCATGTAGTGTCACCAGCGGATGTGGAGAACTACTGGCCACTGCCTATACCAATTCCTTTTGTAAAAAACATTGCTTTTCCCACCCAGAGTCCTTTCTTCTACATAATGGCTCCATTGCTCCCTGTCTCGTAGGTTATGGTTTCTAGACATTCTAGAGGTGATGTTCATTCCTCTCAGATTAACCCCAACTACATGCAACTTCAGCACATGTCAACCAAGGCTGAACATGGTCAAGTGAAGAAAAACAATTATTTCCTGCATCTTTTACCCATATCCCAAATTGTTATATCTCAGAATAGGAAACCTACAGAAAACATTACCTTTGTCTGAAATTCATCTTCCTAAATCTTCATTATCATTGACTTTCTTAGTCCCACTTATTTCTCACTGCTTCAAGTAACACTTAGTATTTTCCATTGGGCAGGGGAGTGTGACTTCTGTGACATCTTTGTGGAAAATCTTCCTTTCCAGTGAGAAGACAAAGGTGACTCCCATGATTTCTAGAAACTCTAGCAGTTAATCTAAACATTAATGGTAATAAAGGAAAAGCCTGAGGTGAACGTAAGATACAACCTCTGAAAAACGGGGGAAAAGATTTCTCACAAACTGTCTTTACCTATAGACCAGAATCTTTGCATTGTGCATGATGGCACCATGGGGGTTTTCTTTTACTGCTCCATCAGTTGATCCCCGCTTCCTTGCCAGCTTGTTGAACATGAACAATGCCCAAATATCAAGAAACTATCAGCTCCCTGCTGGCATCTCCTGGGGTGAAGATGACCCAGGGTAGGGAGCATAACGGCAGCAGACAGCTGGCGGGAACAAGAGCTCCTTTAGCCCAGACTACTATGTAACTCTTACTGCAAATAAGGTCTTATTTCTCATTCTGCAAACACTGGATGCAGAGAATTTAAACCATAAGCTGAGCACCCGGCTGAGCAGAGCCAACAGCATCCAGGCCATGCTAAGAAGAGTGCCAGTGCTTTAAAGGCATCCATAGGTCATAGCTGCATGCCCTAACAAATGTTCCTGTGCATAGCATTTCCAATTAGCTGGCTTCAGGCTTTCAGATACACCCAGCTACGTGTGTAACAGGGATGTGGACAGACTTTGAGTCCTCTGTGTATGGCCCAACATGCCTCCGAAGTGAGTAGATTACTGATTGTGGTAAAAGGGCTATGAAGGAGAAAATGGAGAGAGAAGAATCAGTGCAGTAGCTGGGGGAAGGAAGCAAGGAGACACAGCAGGGGAATAACAAGTCTATCACCTGGATGTCAACACTCCTGTCAGCTCACAAAGGTGGCAGGAGGTAAAACACACCTGTCTGCTCTAAAACAGGTTTGGCTTCCTCTCTGCATAATGCTACATGTTTCCTTGTGCTCCCTGTAGAGGACAGCCCTGGCTGCTACAGCCTTCTCTTTGGCCTCAGGACTATAGGGGGAATCACGGAGTGCTGTCCATGCTGTCCCTCACAGGGCTGATAGTTGTCTAAGAGCTGTTCCTGGGCAGGTCTGCAGTGGCACAGGAATGGTGAAGCTGCTCTAGAACTTGTGACCCATTCTCAGGGACTTTTCATTTCTCACTGCAGCCTGTGCCCCAGCTCCTCCTGCCTCACCTCCCAGTTCAGCACTGGGAGGCAAGGGTGACTGCCAGCAGCATCCCAGTGACACTGTTCATGATGGCCTTCCTCATAATTTGTGGTTAATTGCTTTCCAGAACTTCAAGACCTTTTGTGAACCGAAGTGGTTCCAGCACTGGGCAGACTCTGTGGTTTTAGATCTCTGCTGCTGCTCGTTTGTGTGAAAGTAAACATCAAAATGCAAATCAAAACTAGTTAAATGGGACACTTGAGTGCAAGACAAAAGGGATTTGTTTGCAAAAGAAACTACCGCAATAGCCTCAAAATGCACTCAGAAAGCAGAGCTTAATTCTGGTGAAGGCAAACCCCACCCCTTTCTCAACCAGAGCAATCTAATGAGGGTTGGGAAAAATACTCCAGTAAACTTAGTACCCACACAAGCAATTTGTTTAAATTAGGGAGTCAGCAGTGGTAAGGGAGCATGGTCCAGTGCAGGGCCAAGACCCAGGAAGGATCCGGAAAGTCTGTGGAACCAGTTCTCCAGCGTCTTCTGTCAGTATCTCCCATAGGCAGGAAGGCTCTGGTAGAGCTGAGGCATCACAGAAAATTAGCACCCGCTCTGCACTGCTGCTCCAGCGCACTCCTGGTCTCATCCAGCCAGTTCTCCAAAACACACATCGGTTTGGTGATTCGATACACAGTTAAACCAACATCAGTGGTGGTGATTCAATACGTGACTAAATCAACATATCGGATGGCCATTTCTGGTGAGGCTGCCTTTCTAACAACTGGGGTGCTGCAGTGTAACCCTTCTATCACGAGGATGATAAAAGGTGAAGGTACAACAGGAAATTGAGTTAATGTGCAGCAAAATATACTCGCACGCATTCAGCTGTGGAAACTGAATGGAGAAAGGACCAATTGTAAAGGTCCAGACACATGACAGTTCATGACACATGACAATGAGTCGTTGCTAACAAAGTGCTCTGGTAACGCCTCTTCATTATTTCCTTTTTTGAAAGGCTACCAAGGATGCTTGGATCAATCCTACTTTTAATAGGCACTCCAAATTTAAAAAAAACCCCATATCTGTCTGATACTGAGAACTAGCCCAGATTACAGATGTAATGGGTAGGTCCATTAAAAAGTTACATATGTCAAGGTTTCCACTTTTGAGATAGTGATACAAAATAGAACAGCAGATAATCTTCTTTGCAAGCATCAGTCTAAAAAAGATAATATTCTAAAACCATTTAATGTGAGATGAAATACTTAAGATGGAAGAAGAAAGGAGGCCGTTAAAAAAAAATCACCTTTTTTTTTTGAGAGTTCTGATTAAGTAATAATTAATTTTCATGACACAACAGATTCTAAGTTTTCTTGAAAATTTTCAATCTTCACCTCAGAAAACCCAACGCTAGAGAGATGCTTGGATCCTCTGCAAAAATCAGTTATCTTCGCCCTTGTCTGTACACAGAAAGCATGAAGCACAGAGACATCTGACCCTCGTTGCTCTAACCTGATCAATACCTAAAACACTGTCTCTGCATTTATTTTTAAAAGTGGTAATTTTAGAAGGGAGGAGGGGAGAGAGGACTGGGATACATTATGGCAGATTTTTGTCAGTGGTCATCAATTGGTATAAAGGTTGGCATGTGTCAGTAGGCAGACAAGTGCTTGTTAAGTGTCATTTTGCATATGGCTGTTATTGCCATATCCAGATACCTATACAGTCTTCCAGTTAGAGAGTAGCCATTCTTCCACTGCCATAGAACTTGAATAAAGGCTGCACTTTGCACTCTCTGGTCTTGAAGGCTGTAGTTAAAAATATAGGACAAGAATAATATTCTACAGCAACTGAAGAGTTAGTAGTAAACATGCAAACTTCTGATCTTTTCCTATTAGAAACCAGGTTATAAAGAAGCTCTATAGCACAAAACCATAGGGGTGGTGGAAGCCACTTTGAGATGTTGAGACACACAATCTACTCAGGCAGGAAATATACACAGATAGAGGTGGACAATCAACCCGAGACACAATGATGACAAGCTGCTCACATTTCAGAATCTCTCTTTGAACAGCAGGTGCTGGCTGAGTACACACAATGCTAGTGGGGAGGAAAGCTTTTCAAAAGTCTTTGCCCTGAATCTCAGAATGATGACAGCACTCTGGGAGACAGACTGCGAGCTTGTACATAACCTGGTGCCAACCATACGTGACAAAGAACAGAATTGCCCCCCAAACCAAACACCTCTCTCAAAACACACTTCAGAGCATTTTAGATGAAGGGAAAGGAGGCATTCATTATTACTGTAAGCAGAAAGACTGCAACACATCTTCCATGAAGAAAGGACCACCTGGCCAGCACACAATCCAGAAGGAAAACTAGACCACCAGAGTTTCTGGCATGACAACAGATTTACAAGGGCCTCTTGGGTCATCCAAGACTGTGCTATCACTTGCACCCACAACATATTACTCCTTTTCTAAGTGCCAAACTGCCCCCTCTGTTTACACAACAGCCATTTTTTGTGTTGGCAGTATACTGCTTTTTTATTAAAGTAAGGAAATGGGATTGACTGCTCTGCTTTCAGCAATCTGCTTTAATATAAAGACAGCGAGAGCTGTCTTTATAGCCACAATAGTAAGACTCCTCTTTGCAGCTTCACTCAACAGCCACTTCTCAGAGCTTTTCAGAGCAGGGAAAATGTCACTTCCAGGAAAAAAGTAAGAGGGTGCTACCTAGACTAAACACTTCATTGCTCTGTGCAGCTTTCTGCTAGTCCTGCTTTCCTAGGGGTTCCCCAGGGTTGGCAGGAAAACAAACCCAAGCCTGTGAAGAAGAAATATTGTCATACAGGGGCATGTTTGAAGGACAAACGCAGTTTGCTCAGCTCAAGATTCAGTGGACAGAACCTTTATGGGCTTCTCATAAGAACAAGAGGAGAGTTCACCCAGTGGCTTATGCCGCCACTGTGAGAGTACTGTAGGTGGACAGGACCAGTCATGCTGGAGCCCTGGGAGCTTGATCCCACATAGCGCCAAGAGTCCTCAGCTCTCACACTAAGTCTGGTGGAATTCCTTCTTCTCCTCCTGTTTCTCCTTTTCCTTTGATATGCCTTCTCTTCACTTTCACTGGCCCACACAACAGCATTAGAGATGTTTCTCCTATGCACACAGACACACAAGGACATGCTTTTCTTCATCTATTTTGATCTTATTGTATCTGCCTCACCCCTATCTCCAATACCGAACCAGTATCAGCAAACATCTCCCACGGTCAGACCATAAAATACCGAGGAACACAAATCAGCCTTTGATCTCACCACTTTCTTCCAGAGTCGGAGCAAAATTCACTCTTCTGAGCAAGGGCATCTGCATTTTCATATATGTATATGACCACAAATGTATACAAAGGCTTCAAACTTCTCTTGAATGCAGCCAGCCCCTGAATGTGGCATGCGGAGCTGCCAGCATGAAGGGCCTGTACCACACACTCCGGGTGAAGATCTCTCTCATTATCCGTTAGCGTGCTTAATCATCTGTCTTTTATGGAATTACTCCATCCTCAATGTCTATTCTCTTTTTTTGCCCTCTAACACCATTTAGTGGACCCAAGCCAGCAGTCCAAGAACTCTTGCTCCCTTTACACCTTGAGCAAAGCAGTTACAAGGCACAACAGTTAATACACAGATCCATTGCCCCAGACAGCAGAGGGCTAGCCCTCTTTTTGTGTTCAATCTGCCTCTCACTGAAATCCATTCTAATCAAGAAATCTTTACAAAAGAATGAAGAAAAAACCCTAAAAACAAATCCTGAAAGGTGACCCTCATTTTAGTAAAATGGTCCATATCAAGGATCAAGTAAAGCCTGTTTTCTTCATTTCACCATTTATCTGAGCCACAGACAAAAGCAGGCCATCTTGGTTTTGCCGATACTTAAAATGATCAAGAAAGGACAGACAGCACCTCTAACATTCCCTTTTGTCTCCTTAACAATCCTTCTTTTGGAAGCAAGAATATTAACATTTGAAAACTGAGATATACCCTTCAGAAAAATAGGTGTTAGATGCAAGAGGAGACAGCAAATGACAGGAGTCCCACTGCTCAGATTAAAACCACACACTACATTATTTTGCCAGCTCCTGGAAAAAAGAAACAAAACCAATCAAACCACCAAACTGTAGTAGATAAAACAAGCAGCCGTGTTTACTCTTCAAATGCAGAATAGCAACTTCCAGTCCTTTTGACCTGACCTAAGGCTTGCATATCCTAGTGTTTGTGACAAATGAGGAACAAGACAAGATGAGCAGTTAGGCCTGATCTACCGAAGTCAGAGATAACAAATGACTCTTAAAAAGCACCCTATCAGTACATAGCAGCAGCACAGATTTTCATTTACTCTCAGATGCTGCACAAAAGTCCTACACCCCTCTCACCAGGTTAGAACTGGCCTGTTGTACAGAGTGAAAGCTGGTTTAGGAGGAAAGGTAAAAAAGTACTCAACAGCAGGAGAAAGAGGATTAGCTTGAATAACCCACTGCTGCTTTTTCAGTGAACCTGGTCTCCACCATCACCCTTGTTTCATTTTGTAAAGATTCCAATGATGATAATAAAAGAAGTAGGCTGATCCCTATCACACACATGATAAAAAAATAAAGAAACAATACTAGCAGATACCCCTGATCTTGTGTTTGCTGACCCAGCAAACACAGCCTGGGTAGAAACACTTACTGGGGGGAAAAAAGGAGAGAGGAGCACAAACCAAAATAATAAAAACCCCAGCTGTGAGATAAAAATGCCTATTTCTCTGTCATTCTCACCACCCTTGCCATCACAGACATACTCATTTTGCCAGGATTTATTTCTTCTAAGACATACTTCTTATATTAAGGATGCAGTAAGGAAATGAGGGGTGTTAAGAGCCTCAGAATGAAACAGTTTAGTCTTGGAACACTGTCTCCTAGATAAGACATGCCACCCAGTCTGGCTACAGTTGCAGTGACTTAGAAGAAGTATGCACAGAAGTTGTGAGCTAATTAGAGATTACGGGATGTTGCACTCCCCAGTGACGAGCAGGAGAAAATTTAAAGTTAGCAGAAGCCCAGGAATTTCATTAAAAAAACAAAAAAAAAATAATTTTAAGCTCTCTTGTTTCTGGTGTCATTGCCCTGAAAACAGAGAACAATCTAGACATTGGCTTTTCCTTCTGCAAGTAAAATTCACTCCAGACCATTTCCTCACCCTCCCATCAGATTCATGCAACGCTGAAGATTTTTTGAGTCTTTTTTAATTATTATTATTTCATTTGAACAATACGTTTGGGGCGAGATGGTAAAAGAGCAGCACCTTTTAAAAAAACCTGTTGTGTGCTATATAGGATAAACAGGTGAGCTTTAAAAAAAGTTAAGTTTATATATGTACATATACACACATACACTAAACCAAATTAAAACCAAAAAACTCATGAGGGGTCATTTTCAACACAACAAGAGAGAGGAAAACCTTATTTCACAGCAAGCAAAAGCACCACAATTAGAGCATACAACCACAGGTAGTGCAGATACCAAACTAGCCTGGGTCCTGGAAGCAGTGTAGCTAAAGCAGCACAAAGCTCCATGTGGGCCAACTTACCCCACTCCCTGGCACAAGTAGAGCACAGAGCCTGCGTTCAGGATGGTGTGCTGTGGTGTGCTGTGCAGGCTCTCTCACAGCTGGCTGCTCTGGCTGCATCAATTCTGGCAGGAGCCATAGAAAGTAATTAACTAGTGCGAGTAAGAGACCCAAAGCTAGGCTACAGGACTGATTTAGCTACAGTATTTCCACAACAGAGGTGTCCGTGTTCTCCCATGTCTCTTGAGTGCTCTCTGTAGGTCCTGCCTTCTTGGGTTACACAGCAGACAGCTCCTGATTATTTATTATTTGTGCACTGAGATTCCCATTCTTCCTATACCTGCATCTTTTCCTATGTCTCTTCCACTCCACACCATCACTCCTATTTCCTCCAGGCTGACAGGGTAATAAAATAAGGAAGGGGCACGTACATCTAACCAAGGGGATAGTCAGCAACCAAATGAAGCTTAAAAAATAACAGTGATTCTTAAAAAAACCCAAAACAATTAAAAAACCTGTTCAAGTTCTGCAGACTTCTGGCAGAGTTTGGTCATTTAACCCAGAGGTCTTTGTCTTCAGGGCCTGCAGGCTAAATTGTCTCAACTGGCAAGAAGCACGCAGAGCACAAGGTAAAATTCTGACTAAAAGGAAAAAGTAGTAAGGGTCAGGGAGAGAAAAGGCTATAACATGGAAACCTAGTACTTCAGCAGCAGCACTTATGCTACACGGTACGCTTTCAGAAGAGTGAATTCCTTTCTGTTGGTACGAGCTGCCCAGATGAAAAGAGCAGCTGCCATAAACTGCAAAGGTGCCGAGACACAGGCAAGGCAGAAGGACCAGCCAAATTCACCCCTCACATCATCGGGCAGGGGCAGCTTCTTATGGAGCAGCTCAATCCCAGCTACATAGCAGCCAACGAGGCCCAGCGTACAGAGCCCTGGGGAAGGAAGCAGCAAAGGACAATGAGCTCAGTGTTGAAGTGCTCTGACTGTGAGCTTCTGGAGGAGGGAGGGTAAGAGGTGGATGGCAGGAGGCCTACCTGCTAGGAAATGGAGGACTCCAGTGGCAATGGCCGGGTAAAGGCTGCGACAGGCACAAGCACAGAGCCCAATCAGAGCCCCAAAGCACATGAGGCCAAGGCTGACAAAGGGCAGAAGAAACTGAAGTCGCCAGAGATCTGTACATGGAAGAAACACACAAGTTTGTTGAAGATGAGCTTGAAACTGATCTTCGCCCACTGTCTTATATTCCCTTCTACCCACGCTACTTCTGTTTCATCAGACGTTTTACTTTCGCAGCTAAAAAGGACCAAAGGCTCCACTGAAGTAGGAAGACTTGTTAACATGCAAATTCCTGTACTGTATTCCCAGGCAAAACTTTTGCTAACACATTTAAGTTTTCCTTTTAAACTTTGACCTATTGCTTGTGCTACTTTAAAAACCAAGAAATGCAGAGCAAAATACACATTTTCCTCACTACTGACTGTATTTGAGAAACATCTTCCCCCCCCCATCCTACCTGTTTACCTGCCAGAAGTAAAAGACACTTACAAGTCCGATTCAAATCCGTGCCACTATTGTGATTTCCAGGCTCTATGTACTTTTCCATAAACTGATCAGAGAGGGAAAAACTGATGCAGTTTGTAATCATATCTGTTTCTGGGAAAACGAGAAAAAATTACCATTAGGTGTCTTCCCCTCACCCCCTCTTTCCGTTCCTCCTTTCCCAACCATTAGAGCTGGGTAGCTCCTCAGAGTTCCATTTAGAGAAAAAAAAACCCCTCTCAAAATAGATCTGTAGGATGACAATTGAGACCTGTAGGATCTCAAAGTAGTTATTACAGTGAGGGTCAGCATTCAAACACACAAAATCTTCAAGCTTACTCAAGGTATCCGCAAAGAACTGTGCCATGCTTGACAGACTGGGAAAGAAACATGGCTCATGATGCTTAACTAGGTTGTTACATATTCTTGTATTCAGTTGTGCTTATCTCCATGTGCAGAATGTAGTACTGTATGAAATGCTTCATTCAAATATGGGATACAAAGAACTACTTAAAGAACAGAAAATATTTGCTTCTTTGCACTAAATTTCTCCTCTTTTACATCTCAGATTTTGCTTTGAGAATACTATTGAGCAGAGCTGGTTTAAGTGTCTTCCAAAATAAGTTTTAATTAAAGCAAACAATTATTTCTTGTAATTTATTTTTTTTAATCCAGAAAAAGTGTTTGAAAGTATATTTTTTAAGAGGGTTCAAAACAAAGGGCTTTGCATACACAGGAAGTCTCCAAAAATTTACTTTGAAGCCATTAAAATAATTGCTCACCACACTCTTTTAGGCCCCAACCATAGTGGAAAAAAAGTATGAGTATTTCATTCTACATCCAGTACAAGGAATTCAAGATGTGCTGGTGCAACAGTGGGACACTTGTGACATGAGCAAAATGAATGACTGGCTAAAAGAAGTGCACCCTCGATAAAGCAGTATCTTTATTCCATTGCTGGATCCCAGGACCTCTTCTACAAAGAAAGTGACTGGCAGAGCAACTATAACTGTATTCCCAATTGGACAGCAGATGCAAAAGAAAAAACACGTTATACCAGACTACATTTAGATCAGCTATCGTGTGTCAAATCCAGAGTCTGCAGCACTGACAGCTACAGACCATTTTGCCTTCTGCTTCTTTAAAAATTTAGGCTGTTTTTATTAAAAAGCCACAATCCCACATAAGCTAGAAATAAGCCTTCTGGAGGAAGAAAGTGGCACGGATATGTTCTGAGGAAGTTATCACATACCACCCCAGGCAAGCTAGGGAAGTGTTAATTGCTCTGGAGATACCTGGTGGGCTGTACCAGTGAGAGTTTTTGGGTACAGTGATACACCTCCGCCACAATCCAACAGTGCCATTGCACCGGAAGAAAAGCGCGTCTGTGTAGGTCTTCTCATCTGCCTCTTCACTGACAAATTCGTCCCAGATGCTCCTACCAGCTTCACTGACGTTCTCAGCTGGGGAAAGGGTGTGGTATTCGTACCAAAAGTCAGTGCCAATGGAAGCTGCCATATAGATGGTGGAGATGAGGCTGAGAACACAAGCAATTACCAGTGCTGTAGCAAAACGGTTGTCCATCATTGCGCCCTTGCTGCAGGGGAATAGA
>NW_009940012.1:18896-22779 GCF_000696875.1 Nestor notabilis
ACTCTTCTGACAGTAAACCCAAAGTTATCCTAGCAGCGTCAAACTTGTGACGTCATTTCTCTTATGCAATTTTCCCTCAGGATATGCATGTCTTCCTTTTCCAACATGTTGGAATCAAAGGAACACTAAGAAAGTCTACAGTACTAGTCAGCATCCACTGGATCTGCGAGTTAAAGACACTGGTATCACCCCTCTCCCAGCCACACTGTGCTAGTTGCTCTCTCTGAGATAGCAACTGACAGAGCGACAGCAACTCTGTCCCCAAAGCAGACGGCACAGCTCACTGCCATTTGTGATCCTGACTGTAGGGAACCGCAGAGAACCCACCCACAGCACCCAGGCACAAGACTTATCTTTCCTTAAGGGATTACCAAGGGTAGAAGTTATTTTTAACCGCCCACCCCATACGGCTTTCACAGCTTGTGTTTACAGCAAAGATAAGAACTACAAGCAGGCCAAGAAAGCTCTTCCAGGCTGTTCACAAAGGGCAGCCATGCCAAGGTGCCAGAATGCCTTTAGAGAAGCAGAGAAATGTATCCAGGCACTAGAAACAGTATATGAAGGAAGCACTGAAAGGCCAATTTGGAAATCACGATAAATGCTGCAGTAATGCCACAATACATAGAGTGATATTTCTGAAGAACTAAAACAATGCAGAGGGGGTGTACTCTGTTCCATGGGAACAAGACGACAAGAGCTTCTAAAACCGAAAGGCCTTCCTTCATGTGCTGGCCTGAAGGCCTTGCTCTGACTCCCTGTTTTAGGGGTCATTCATGCTCTCCTTTGCAGGGTTGTGCTCACAAGTGGCATAAATTCAGGGTCAAAGGAAGCATGGAGGAAATACAGATACCACACATGACCATGCTTATGACAGTACTGTGACTTTAATGAGTAATTGACTGCTAATACACGGGATGTTTTGTGGATAGTGCAATACGTCAGAAGGCTCCTCTCAGTGCCTGTAATTACCACGCGTTTTCTGTGCCTGATTACATTTATGGATTATGATGAATCAGGCTTGATGCACTTGCCAGAAAAAAAAAAGCTCAACTGAAGTTAACTCTACAGCTAGAGCTACTCTGGTGACACGAGCTGCTGTCTAATCAGCTCTTGTCTCTTGTTTGTTCCACCTCCCTCCTCCCACATACATTGATCAAAATATTTTGGTCCAACTTCTTTCAACTGAATGAACCGCAACTGGAAACAGCAAATGCCTTTAAACACAACATTCCAGGGGAAAACGTGAAAGTTCAAGTCAGACCTGCTAGAAGGAAATTCTGAACTATGAAACAAGGTGCAAATTAAAGCAGGGAGCTTCAAAGAAACTGCTATTTGCTGCTTCTTTTCCCTCCATCTGCTCCTCTATTTGGTTGAAACAGGCTAACAGGGTTGTGGAGGAGAAATGCTGTGTACCCATATCATTCCCCATGCTTAATTTCCGTATTAAATCAGGTACATGCTCTGCAATATCCAACCCTAAACTGCATCCTTAGCAACAAGCAGGAGTAGATCTGATTTTTGGTGAAGTGACAAGCAGCGCCAATTTAAAATACTGCAAAGTTTGCATGCCACAACTGTATTTAAGTAATAACCCACAAGCCATGAACTTTCATAAGCTAGGACAAATATTGACAGAGAAAACATAGTATCTGGTCTTATTTATCTAGAAGACAGAGAATGAAGTCCAGACTTGAAAGCAAATTCTCTGTGCAGTGTTACGTACTTCCATTCCCCACTGATATCCCAGCATCTTGCTCAAGGTACACAGGACACTGAATGAGCAGACTAGGGAGAAAGCAAGATGCTGTATAGATCTGACCTCCCTGTTCATCCCCACTGAGTTCACTGAGGGATCCGCTCCCCTTCGCAAACCTCTCACAAAGGAAACAGGGCGAGTGGCATCTCCAGGGCCAAAGCTGTCGCTGCCCAGCTCCTGCAGAGCTGAGCAGATCCTCTGGGAACTCACTCTTGAGGCAAGAAGCAGAACAGGCTGGTGAGCAGGCTGGTCTGGATTTTCAAGTATATTGCAGTCACATTCACTGCAAGAGGAACCCTCTGCAACAGACTCCTCTCTTTAAAAAAGGGCTCTCTCTGGAAGGAGGAATCACAAGAATATACAACCTCCATCCTCAGATTAGTGTCTGGCAAAAAAATAATGTAAGTGGGACATTATTGGGCCATTGGTTTGCTGCCACTGACTTTTAATGGATATGCTCACAATAATAAAGTCCTATCAACTTTGTACCTAATACAGAGAAAGAAAATAACTGGCTCAAAAATCTTACTTTCATATATAACATCCCTGCTGCCAGGTACAGAACACTGGTGCTGGAGATATCCCTTTCAGAGCATTGTTAAAAGGCAACCACACACTTCTATCCAGCCTTCTATGTGTTGGCATACAGTGGACATGGCAGAGTTGATGTCAGCTGGCAACCAACAGCAGTTTAAAGGCAAAATGGTTAAACATCAAAAAGTAAATTAAAGCACTGTCCAGGGTTCATTACCCATTTGGGTAAAAGGAACATGGCCAACTACTGACAATTGATCCTTGCAATGCACAGCTCCAGGGACAGGCAGACAGCAGCCGAGAGGGCTGCAGTCCCCAAAATGTAGCAGGTGGCTGTGTGGCATCTGTCTCAGAAAGAACACACATGGATTTTCAGTACTGACAAGACAGTGCCAAAACAAGAGCACATCCCCAAGTCCTTGTAGTAAAGGTCCCCTCAGTGTTTCTGCTTAACACTTCAACTACTTACAGAAAAAAAAAAAAAGATTAAAGACCTCTACAGCACTTTAGGCAAATTTTAAACTGGAAGTTCTTCCTGCCACAGTGTAGCAGACTTGACTACCCTGCCCATTCACCAGGTATATCCACTGCATCTTCATTTACAGACCCCCACTTTCGTGAGGCTGCCCTTTGCTCTGTTAAAGAGAGAACCATCCTTCCATCTGCCCCAGGCAGAGCTCAATGGGAGCAGTAACCACAGTCAGTAAGAAAGAGTTACCAGAGAAGACCATGAAGACAGACACTGCATGCTTGTAAGATTATACCACACTGCAAAAGTTTCTATGCAGAACAATAAGTAGGAGGTGCCTTAAAATAAGCTTGCTCACCAAAAATTAATGTTACTACTACCAGAGATGACATTAATTACAAAGACATAAATATTAACAGAAATACTCTGCCTTTATAGGCTGCCAGTAACAACCTCCATTGTTTTTACAGAGGGTCTGTCCGTACAACACTGCATTTTATTGTAACAGCAGAAGCTACTTCAAACAAGTTATGGCTGAAACTAAGCTACGCAATGAATATAAGACAAGCCAAGGCAGTAGTGAATACGCACTCAAGCAGAAATGTTTCACAGGCTGTTATAACTATACTCATTTTTTAAAAGAGTGAGATGTAAAAAGTTCAAAGCAACAGCTCATCAAAGACAAGGCAAAGGCCTTGTAGCAACATTCAAAGGAATGACTAGATGCATGTGCTTCATTGAAGAGGGAGGACAAAAAAGGGCACGTCAGTAGAGCTGAATAAACAGAACAGGAAAGAATGCTACGGAACACTTTCTTACCTTCAGAGGTCCTCAGGGTCCCTCAGCTCCAATGATTCCAGGTTACTTCAGAGACACAGTGTGATTTGTGACATGTGGCAAGTGGAGAGCATGAAATGCAAACTTCCTGACTGCCCTAGCTGTTCCATTCATTCAGTTTCTTCAACACCGCCAGCCCACAAAACATGATCTAGGAGTAGAAAGCAAACCAAACAGCCTGAGATCACAATTTCACTCGGAAATTATTTCACAGAAATCTCATTAAGCAAAAACATTAAAAAGGGGAGAAGCAATGACTCAAAAGCCCTCGGGCCGACAGCGCTCTG
>NW_009940013.1:0-6105 GCF_000696875.1 Nestor notabilis
GCCGTGCTAGGCCGGATCGGGACTGCCAGTCCTGCCGCTTGCTCTGCGGGCGTAGAGAGGCTTTGCCAGCTGGCATTTGTGAAGGACACACAGATACAGTGCGGTCTGATTGCTCTTAATACCATTAAATCAGAGTCACAGAATGGTTTGGGTTGGAAGGGACCCGAAAACTCATCCAGTTCCAAACGCCTTCTGCTAGACCAGGATGCTCCGAGCCCCCTCCCGCCTGGCTGCTCCGAGCCCCATCCAGCCTGGCCTTGAACACTGCCAGGGATGGGGCAGCCACAGTTTAATTAAGAGCCATTAATTTTTTAGAACATCCTCGACAGCAGTTTGGATTTCCAGTGTTGTTTCCAGGGCATTTCATGCACGGTCTTAATCAGACCATTTCCACACTGTTTATGTGGTTGGTCCTGCAGTGTAAAGGTGCCATTTATAAGCAGATCAGCACAAGGACATCACATAATAAGGCTTCTGTAGTTTTGCATCCACACAGTAAAACATTGCTGGTTTTAAGACTAATTATGTGTATTCCTGCCCTATGAGAAGCCTCATTTTTGTAGAGCATTGAGGCCCTGTGCAAGAGCACAACCCAACTCCACCAGTTTTAACAGCGGTAGGTTCAGGTTTTTAACCAATTTGTAATGTATATTCATGCATCCATGTTTTGTTTGTGCTCAAATTTTAATGAAGCTGTAGCAATACAAGCCCAAAGTGTAAAAAACCACCAAGTCAAATCAAACCCACAACAGAACATGTCATGCCCAACCATTAGATGTGTTACTGGGAACACATGTTGCTAGCTCTATTGATTTTGGGGTCTTGTCACTGGTGTATCTGCTGACAATTGAGCCCCAGTTTTATCCCATGGATTCAGTCATAACCTCTTGCTGGTGGCAAAGGCTCAGGCAGAGTCCAATGTCCACAGCGCACAGCCCTGCACCCTCAACGAACAGGGTCTCCAGGCACTTAAGCCATCTGAGAAGCTACTACTGCAGGCCCAAGGCCGTGCAGGACTGAGTGGTTTCTACCTTAAAACACTTTCTAGGCCCATATTTGTTTCTTGTGCCCAGCCCTACACTGTTGTGAAGCATTTCTATACTGAATATGCGACTACCATTCTTCTGGTGCAGAGAAAGCTTGATTTCTATGGAGTAAGCTTCTAACTGCTTGAAGAATCCTTGTACATGCAAAATTGCTGATGACTAAAATTAAATGACTAGCAAACAAGTCTGGGAGGTTTTGAATGGTATCTTTTACAGAATTTACAACAACACTGGACTGCCAATTCTGCATAGGGAAATAGATTCCCTCCTGAAAAACTTCCTGGTCAGCCAAATGGTCATTTACAAATGAATGGGAACACCAAACTGATGGGACACCTGCCCAGATAACATCTTTAAAAAGCTGAGGAGGCACAACAAAACGTGGTTGCTGTAAGTGGTTTACATTTTCCTTACAAAGCCAGTTCTTCGCGCTGTTTAATTTTGAGGAAGTGACTTGCAGTGCTGAGGGTAGAAATGTTACTGCGTATGTTCCTTGCTAGAGGAGACACAGGGAAAGAAAATAGCCACAACTGTAAAGAATAATTGTTGGTAGTTTATTTACAACAAAATGCAAGGGAAAAATACAATATTAAAAATAATAAATAACTTGGAAAAATCAGAAACTAAATGATATGAGTGAGAAATATGACAATCAGATTCTCCTGCTGAGCCTTGCATTATTTAACATGCAGAGCGTTTCAAAACTTGGTCCTTCTTTGATGGTGGTGATGTATTGCCTAATGCAGCCACCATTGCTCTAAATAAAAGAAATGAATTACTGGACATTCAGTCTCAGGTGGAATTATCACAGAAACGAAATAAACCAGTGAAACCTGTTTCAGTGACAGCACAAAACTACTGGAGATTCTAATTCAGTGACCATGCTGTTCCTATAAAGAAAACATTGTTAGACTTATTTAGCAATTTTAAGTCACACATATAAACCTAAGACCAAACAATGGAAACAGAAAAGCTCCTATTGACAAGATCATGAATTCTCTCTTACTGCACTCACTAATTCATAAAAAGCATATACATTTGCCTTGTTTCAAAGGATAGCAGGTTGGTTTGAAGTTACAGTGCAGCAAGCTTCAAAGCAGTTTTAACAAAATACAGCGGTCTGGTTACAAACTAAAACTCAAGGAACAAATATTTCCATTTCAAAGTCTCTACAGCAGCAATTAATGCAAACTGGCTACTAGATGTCACAAAATCACCTTCCAGAATATAAAAAAAGCTAAAGTATAAGGTCAAATAGTTTCTTTCCATAGGGTTTATCCAGTCATTTACAAAATTAACCATTACATTCATAAGAGATCCTATTAAGTAGGTGTTTCAGGAATGTGCTGCTCCTCATAGCCTTCATGGATACCTCCCTTTTTTAGATCTACCCCTCTAAAGGCAGCAATGAATTGCCAGTTATTTTGTAATGATTGTTCCATATGAAATACATAAAAGTAAAGCTGGGAGGAGGTTTTAATAGAAACCCAAACTCATCATGTTATTTGCTCCCAACTGCACTCTCCTTGATGAAGAACTCCCCATCAAGCCCTTACAGAGCTGCACCGTGTAATTCTTCAGTCACTGTGGTGGAGAGCAGGAACAGGCTATAGTGCCTATTCAGCTTTGCCGCAGGGCTCCATACTCTAGATGGACTCACGAAATAATCACATCATTTATTTTTGCAAAAGAAGTGATGAACACCTGCAAAATGCTATTTTTCTCCTAATAAACATGCTTGAAAATACAACAGAAAGCACTGTGAAAAAATTAGTAATGAAAACCACCCCTTTGCTCCAAGATGTTACACTTTAGTATCAGACCTTCCTTTTTGCTTAGTTTTGTGTGGGTTTGAGTGTTTGCTGGGAATATTCTAGAAAAAGTTGTCCTACCTTAGAAAGAAAGAAAGAACAACCAAATGAAAAGGATATTTAAAGATCCTATCGACCAAACGGGTCATGACTGGTGGGGAAAGCAAAGCAGAACACAGCAGAGGGTACTTACACAGGCAGTGAAAAGCCTGAGGTGTTTCTTATCCAGGGCAACAGAACATTACAGATCCTTTTATTTGCCTTCATTAGGAAGCCCCATGGAGGCAAAGTGGCTGATCGTGATCCTCGTGGTGGCCAACAGTGAATTCAGGCTGTTGGGTCAGTGAACCCTCCACAAGAGCAGCGCTGTGGGGAGAAGCACTGCAGCAGCAGCAGCAGCACAGAGACACAGCACTGAGCAGCCTGTCATTCTCCTGCATCTCTGTCATGCAGCTCTTAAGATGTGTCCTATACAGGTATGTTCAGAATTTTCATATCCCCAAACCAAATTAATGTGATAATCAATGTATCCACAAGAGATTAGAAATCAATCTTTTAAATACGAGTAAAGGTACGACTGCTTTTGTCTAATCATCTCTGTAAAACCAAAATGCCAAAACTTACATAGAAACATTTATCTGTAATCACAGGGACATTATGTCTTTTTTTGACACAGAAAAAAATCATTGAAAACCAGACTTTCAGGTGGAGCAGACCTAACCTTTTTCTATATAGGTCAAATTCAGGAAATAAAAAACCCATCCAAACAATGCTTGATATTTGTAAAGGTTTCCCTTCTCTGCCCATGTTCCAATCTTGCTACTAAATAAATAATAATGAGATTAGACCAGTTATAATCATGAATATATAATCTGCACACTCTTGAAACTGAAACAGAACTAACGTAGGAAAGTTTTGTTTGCATTATTACAGCGGCTTCTTTCTAAGCAAAAAAAAAAGGCATCACTCATTAGTTTACTAATCACACAGAATTAGTAGCTCTGAGAATAAAGTGAAGCAGGACATGGACAGTAAGTGGGAGAATGCAGGAAGTCAGACCACAGCTAACCTACAAAGGGCTCCCAGATTTTGCTAGCTACAGGATTTTAACCATCAAACAAATATACACTTGTTGTCAGTGCAGGTTGGCAGTGGAATTCTTCTGCTACTAGAACTACTCTATAAATATCACACATTCAACATAACTTTGTAGGTCTACAGCTGTTGAGAAGTTCAGTGCATTTAAGCCAGTCAAATCACAGGCTTGTGCTGAGAAGACAGCACAAAGGTCCTGCCCAGTTAAAAGGCCATCCCCAACCAGCACTCAGTGACAGTTCTGCTCTGGACAACTGTCTTTTTCTAATCCACATCCCATGTCATCAGTGGCACAAAGTATCACCCACTTTGATTGTATGATCCAGGTAATGGCTGTCATTCACTGGAATTGAACAGAGGCTTACTTAACCTCTACTACAGCTACCAAGAGAGACGGGTACTGACAGCATTCATTAAAGAGCAATTTGGGTGAAGGGGACCAAAGTACCCCAAATGGGGGTCAGCAGAGAAAGCCTCTCACTGAGTCTAGGAAGAGACTACTTCTGCCATTTATTTTTCTCCTCCTTCCACAATCTTCTCCACCAGGAAACATCTTTTCTACATTTTAATTCCTGAGATTGAAAAGCGATTTCACACAGACCAGGAAAGCAGGAAGGCCACTTCTGTTTCCTTAATGTCACCCTACACAGAACTGAGCAGCCCCTTGACTCATTTGCTTTTCAAAGTGGCTGATTTTGTTCACCCCTTCTCTATAGATGATGGCAAAGCATGGAAACAACTGTTAGCTGTTTAGGGAAGATGGGAGACAGGAAAGAAAAAGGAGTCTTGTATTTTCTTTATGTTCAAGGTCTTAACAGTGTAACTACTAATCATCATCCAGTGAGGAAAAGACAGAATTCACTGGTTTTGCTTCTCAACTGGCTCAATTTAGCTGCTTTTTTGCAATCTTACACATGGAACACAACTGAAGAACGCCAAGGGGGATTTAAGAGATCACAAAAGGACAGTGAAGAGCTATTAAAATACATTATCTACAAGAAATAGGTGGTTTCTTTTACAAATTCTGTGCAAGATAGAAATAGTTCAATGGCCTCAAAGTCAGTAAAATTAATTACAATTGGGGCTCCAATACAGTGATATTTTAGGTTTGAAAAGTTTTGTCTGTTAACTAGGCCCCAAATCCTGAGTCATATTAAGCAAAATGTGAATCTTGAGTGATTGGTGTTGGTGTTCAAGTACAATGAGTTACAGGTCAAAGGTTTATGAATACACTGAAGCCTGAGAGCAGGAAGGATTTTAAAACCAGCTATAAAAGAAGAAATGGGAGGGTTTTTTTCCTCTTAACCCTGCATTCGAGTTGGCACCAATTTGCCACAGAAGTCCTTGGCAGCTTTACTAAATACCTACTCCTAATTATAAATGCTATGACCTAGATGAGGGTTTGTAGGTAGAATACTGCTACAGAAAGATTTCTTTTCGTTTACAGCGTTCCCCTCAGACTATGACACTGTATGTCAGGACGATGCACCAGATGGCTTGAAACACTACTTTAGGAATATATAGACTACGTTCTCTTGCATGCACTTCTCTGAAGGTTTTAAGGATCAAGTCTGAGGAAAGAAGTAATCTTTCCACACCAGAAAGATTATTTTAAGCAAAAAAAAAAACAAAACAGCAAACCACCATGACCTTTGTAGAAACTGAGTTACATCACTCTTGCTGTGGTAGACATGGCTTATCAGGAGGAAACATGCTGGGTGAATTTAAAGGGTTTTTTTTGCTGGATCTGGAAGAGTGAGAGTTTCTGGAGCAGACTTTTTCCGAGGCCGGTCTTTGGAAACTGTTAGGAATTCAGGAGCATCTGTGGAGAGAGGAGTTGACGGAGCACTAGATGGAGCACTGCGGGTTGAAGAAGGCATGGAAGTGTTAGAGATAGATATTGCAGGTGGGAAAATCCCAATCTTCTTGTTGGTGGCTTCCTGAGTTGCTCGTTCAAACTCTCGGACTTCATCCATTGTCATGTCTTCAACCAGAAGGAAAGAAAGATAAAAGCACATTACAATAATCTCAAATGATTGTTTCATTAACTCAGTTAAACTACTTCCATCTGAATTGTCAATCAGGGAACGACTGCTTATCATGCGTATCATTACACGATTCTCCACATGAATGCCTTCCTACCGTAACGCACT
>NW_009940014.1:0-214 GCF_000696875.1 Nestor notabilis
TGGCTGGCCCTGAGCAAGACCAGTGCCTGCCAGCTATGGAGATGCTCAGAGCCCAGCCAAGCCCTTGCAGGATGGCTGTTCTGCCTGAGGGGACTTGGAACCTCGGGGTGACTGGGAGGTTGGTGAATGGTGGTCAAACAAAGCCCTGCTGCGCTCAGGAGGGAAACCCTCTCCCAAGAAGAAGCAGCTCAACCTGTTCTGGAGAGTGATGGAG
>NW_009940014.1:1022-2240 GCF_000696875.1 Nestor notabilis
TCCATGTCCTTTTTATGTTGAGGACACCAGAACTGTGCACAGTACTCCAAGGGAGGTCTCACAAGAGCAAAGTAGAGGGGCAGGATCACCTCCTTCGACCTGCTAGTCACGCTTCTTTTGATGCAGCCCAGGATACGGTTGGCTTTCTGGGCTGCAAGCACACACTGCCTGCTCATGTCAAGCTTCTCATCAACCAACACCCCCAAGTCCTCTGCAGGGCTGCTCTGAATCTCTTCTCTGCCCAACCTGTAGCTGTGCCTGGGGTTGTGCTGACCCAGGTGTAGGACCTTGCACTTGGCTTCGTTAAACTTCATAAGGCTGGAATCGGCCCACCTGATGGGCACCTTCAGGGTCCTTTAATTTCAATTTTTATAATTATTATCTTTTTGTAATAAATGAACTGATCACTTACGGTACTTGACCTTACTTGTGTCTGAATTTCACTCTTTGGATCACAAACAAAATGGATCCGACACTGGGTTTTTCTCCAGTCAGACTCTGTCACAAGGCAAACAAAACACCACAGGCTGAGAAACAAAATGAAACGAAGCAAGAAAAATTGCAAGCAAGTGAAAAAACAGAAGGAAAAGCTTGGCAAGGAAGAAGCAACATTTAAATCACCATCCTCTTTGGAAAATAAGCTGTCAATACAAAAGTGTCCTGGTTTTAACTGGGGTAAAGTTCTTCTTCTTCCTAGAAGCTGAGAGGAAGCAGAGACAGCACACCTGACCCCAACTAACCAAAGGGCTATTCCATACCACTGCATGTCATGCTTACTATAGAAACTGGGGGGACTTACCTGGAAGGAACCGGCTGGGCGTCAGTTGGCAAACACTGAGCTATTGTGTTGTGCAGCACTGCTGGATTTTGTCTGTCCCTTTTTAGTTTTAGGTTCTCTCTCCCTGTTACTTCCATTCTTCTTCTGATTCATTTATTATTACTACTATTATTACTATCATCACCATTATTATTATAATAATCGTTATTAAAAATTCTGTTAGCTTTATTATTATCATTGCCATTATTGTCATTATTATAATTATTATCATAATTGCCATTTTTATCTTCATCATCATTATCATCATTATTATTGTTCTATCTTCAGAGCTCTGATGGGCTCTGGGTGCAGGAGTACCCAGCAGAGAGGGATCCTTCTGAGCTGCCCGAACCACCAGCTCATTTCTCAGAGAGAGAGAGTTCTGCTCTTTTGCTCCTCCC